>NW_007258124.1:689198-710187 GCF_000164805.1 Carlito syrichta | reverse complement strand
TGCCCAGGCGGGTCTCGAACCCGGGGGCTCAGGCAATCCACTCACCTCAGCCTCCCAAAGGTGCGGGATTACAGGCTGAGCCACCGAGCCCAGCTTATAGTACTTATTTTTAACTAATTTTAGAAATCAAGAGATAATGTAAAAGTCATATGTATGGCAGAAGATAAACATAAGTTTATGGATGAAATTTAAAGCACATTATTTCATCTACTGCCTCTTTAAAAACTTGATTAACTTCTTTAGTGAAGCACTAAATGTATTATTTTAATAATAAATATAAAAGCTCTTATGTAAGAAGCAACATCCAAAAGAACCTTATACAATGACAAAAAATGTTCTATCTCTGCACTGCCCCATACAACAGCCATTAGTCATATAAGTACCTGAAACGTGGCTTGTGAAACTGAGGAATTGAAATTTAAATTTTATTTAATCTCAATTAATTTAATTTAAATAGTCACATGTGGCTAGTGACTACCATATTGGACAGGACAGGTCTAAAACATCTACTCTCCATCCTGTGAACTTTTACTGCTTTATCCCACAAGACCAAAAATTTCTCTCTCGTGGACCAGGTTCTTTATTACTAATTAATTTCAAGACCCTAATTAGTCTAATATAAGAGTTTAGAACAACCTGGGCTCGGTGGCTCGGTGAGTGGATTGCCTGAGCCCCTGGGTTCGAGACCCGCCTGGGCAGCGAGACCTCATCTCTACAATAAATCAAAAAATCAGCCAGGTGTGGTAGTGCATGCCTGTAATTCCAGCTACTCGGAAGGTTGAGGCAGAAGGATTGCTTGAGCCCAGCAGGCGAGGCTGCAGTGGCTGGGAGCGGCCACTGCACTCCAGTCTGGGCAACAGAGTAAGACTCCAACTCAAAAAGAAAAAAAAAAAAAGGGAAGGAGAAGAAGATTAAAAGGGAAGAAACATTTTCTCCTTTGTTCAGATAAAACCAGTTGCATAGCACAAACTGTCTTCCTTGACAACTGTTATTCTTTTTCAAAATGCTTATACCACCAGTTTAACCAGAAGTTAGTTGGTTAGTAAACAAAAACAGTATATATAATGCTTCTGCTTCATAATGGTCTACTACCTTTAAAAAAGCATTAAGTTCTTCTTAAAGATAAGCAATTCCAACCAAGAATCTCCTACCTAGCCAAGCTAAGCTTCATCAGCAACAGAGAACTAAAATCCTCCCCAGACATTCAATTCTTAATACAGTATGCTGCCTCCAGACAAGCTTGAATCAGGAGACACTTAGGAAGGAGTTGGGGCACAGAAAAAAAAAATGGTCAAGAACACCACAAAAGTACAGGCAAACACAGGGGTAAGAACACTCACAAAAATGAAAATAAATATATAAACAAAAAAGTTAAAAAGAAACAAAGCAAACCCATAAGAGTACTATGACAAGGATAAACTCTCACATATCAGTAATCAACTTGAATGCCAATGGACTAAATGTGCCACTGAAGAGACATAGAGTGGCAAACTGGATTAAAAAAACAAGATCTGGCCTGGCTCCGTGGCTCAGCCTGTAATTCCAGCGCTTTGAGAAGCCGAGGTGAGTGAAGTGCCTGAACCCATGGGTTCGAGACCTGCCCGGGTAGCTTGGCAAGACCTCATCTCTACAATAAATCAAAAATTAGCTGGGCGTGGTAGTGCACGCCTGTAGTTCCAGCTACTTGGAAGGCTGAGGCGGAAGGATCGCCAGAGCCCAGCAGGTCAAAGCTGCGGTGGCTGGGAGCGTGCCACTGCACTCCAGTCTGGGCGACAGAGTGAGACTCCAACTAAAAAAAACAAAAAACAAGATCCATCAATCTGCTGCCTCCAGAAAATTCATCTCACTGCAAAAGACACACACAGATTCAAGATTGGAGGCTAGAAAACAAACTTTCAGGCAAATGGAAATCAGAAGAAAGCAGGAGTAGCTATTCTAATATCCAACAAAGTAGCCTTCAAGTCATCAAAAATTAAAAAGGACACAGGACACTATATAATGATAAAAGGTTCAATCCACCAGCAAGAAATATCCATCCTAAACATATATGAACCCAGCAGGAGTACCAGCTTTCATAAGACAAGTACTAAGCAAACTAAAAAAGGACACTGACTCTCCACAATCATAGTAGGATACCTAAATACACCACTAACAGCTTTAGATAGATTATCAAGGAGAAAAACTAACAAGGAGATCTAAAACCTCAACTCAATGCTTGATCAAATGGACATCTACAGAACACTTCACTCGACAACTACAGAGTATACTTTCTACTCATCAGCACATGGAACATACTCATAGATTGAACACATTCTCAGACATAAATAAAGCATGAGAAAATTTCAAAAGATAGAAATAATACCATGTATCTTCTTATATAACAGTGGAATAAAAATAAATATCACCACCAAGAAGACCCTCCAAAACACACAAAAACGTGGACTCTAAACAACATGCTCTTGAACAACTTCTGGACCAACACACAAATCAAAACAGAAATAAAAAAATTCCAGGGACAAATGAAAACAAAGACACACTTTATCAATCTTTGGGATGCCATGAAAACAGTGTTAAGATGAAACTTCATTACACTGAATGCACAAATCAAGAAAACAGAAAGATCACAAGTTGACAGCCTAGTGTCACACCTAAACGAGCAGGAAAGGCAAGATAAACTAAATCCTAACCTCAGCAGAAGAATTCAGATCACCAAGATAAAATCAGTTACAGGATATAGAAGACAAAAATATCACAGAAAGGATCCACTACACCGAAAGCTGATTCTTTGAAAGGATAAATAAGATTGACAGTCCCCTGGCCAGACTGACTACCACAAAGAGAGAGAAAGCCCAGATAAACACAATTAGATATGCAAAAGTAAAGTCACAACTGATGCTGAAGAAATTCAAAAGGCTATCAGAGATTACTATAAAAACCTGTATGCAAATAAACTAGAAAACCTAAAGGAAATGAAGCACTTTCTGACAACACACAACCACCCTAGGTTGAAACAAGAAGATACTGGAACTCTAAACAGAGCAATAACAACCCAGAAGATTGACTCAGTCATAAGAAATCTACCTACCAAAATACACACTGAACCCAATGGCTTTCCAGCTAAATTCTACAAGACATACAAGGAGTAGCTGATGCCAATCTTATTGAAAGTTTTCCAGGCAATCGAGAAAGATGGAATGCTCCTCAACTCACTTTATGTAGTCAACATCATACTGATACCCAAGCCTGATAAGACCAAACAAGGAAAAGAGAATTACAGACCAATTTCCTTGATGAATATAGATGCAAAAATCCTAAGCAACATTCTAGCAAATTAGGTCCAACAACACATTTCAAAGATCATCTGTCGTGACTAAGTGGGTATCATTCCTAGGATGCAGGGCTGGTTCAACATTCTCAAGACCATAAACATAATTCAGCATATCAACAGATGTAAAACCAAGAACGACATGATTATATCATTAGATGCAGAAAAAGCATTTAACAAAATCCAGCATCCCTTCTTGATAAAAACTCTTGAGTACCTAGGCATAGAAGGAACACTCCCCAAAACAGTAAGAGCCATCTATGATAAACCTACAACCAACATTTTTATCAATGGGCAGAAATTGAAAGCATCCCCCCCCACCCCCGGAGAATGGGAACTAGACAAGGATGCCCACTCTCATCCTTCCTGTTCAACATTGTATTGGAAGCCCGAGCTAGAGCAATCAGGCAAGAGAAAGAAATCAGGAGTATCCAAATAGAAAAAGAGGAAATCAAGCTATCCCTCTTTGTGGACAATATAACCCTGTGTATCTTGAAAACCCTAGGGAATCTGTCAAAAGCCTCTTAGCACTGATAATTGGCTTCAGTAGTTTCGGGGTACAAAATCAATGCACAAAAGACAGCTGCATTTCTATACACCGGCAACAAGCAGACAGAGTGCCAAATAAAAAGCATAGTCCCATTCCCGATAGCCACACACAAAAATTGAAATACTTTGGCATCCACCTAACCAGAGAAGTGAAAGACCTAACTACAAAACGCTGCTCAAAGAAATCAAGGATGACATAAACAAATGGAAAAACATTCCATGATCAGGGACTGGAAAAATCAATATAGTCAAGATGTCCTTCCTACCCCAAGGCAATCTACAGATGCAATACAATACCCATCAAATTACCAACATTATTTTTCTCAGACCTGAAAACGACAATACAGAAATTCATATGAAAACAAAAAAGCACAAATAGCCAAAACAATCCTCAGCAAAAGGAACAAAGCAGGAGGTATCACACTTCCAGACTTTAACTTTACTACAATGCTACAGTAACCAAAACAGCCTGGTACTGATACAAGAATAGACACATAGATCAATGGAACAGGACAGAGATTATAGAAGCAAAAACTCAATCTCTCAACCAACTCATCTTTGACAAAGTCACCAATAACAACCACTGTGAAAAGAAGACCATATTTAGCAAATGGTGCTGGGAAAACTGGCTGACCACATGAGGAAGGATGAAACGGGACCCCTACTTATCGCTATATACAAAAATCAACTCTAAATGGATCAAAAAAGGCCGGGCTCGGTGGCTCAGCCTGTAATCCCGCGTCTTGGGAGGCCAAGGTGAGTGAATTGCCTGAGCCCGCAGGTTCAAGACCCGCCTGGGCAACTTGGCAAGACCTCATCTCTACAATAAAAAATAAAAAAAATTAGCCAGGCATGGTAGCACGCGCCTGTAGTTCCAGCTACTTGGAAGGCAGAGGGGAAAGGATCACCTGAGCCCAGCAGGTAGAGGCTGCGGTGGCCGGGAGCGGCCACTGCACTCCAGTCTGGACAACTGAGTGAGACTCCAATTCAAAATAAATAAATAAATGGATCAAAAACATAAATGTAAAACCTCAAACTTTAAGAATCCTAGAGGAAAACGAAGGAAACACTCTAGAAGTAGACAACCAATTCCTGATCAAAGTGAATGCCATAAAAGGTAAGACAGACAAGCGAGACCTCATCAAACTGAAAAGCTTTCGCACAGCAAAAGGAATCATCAAGAGAGTGAGAAGACAATCCACAGAATGGGAAAAAATATTTGCTAATTATGTATCTGACAAACATCCAGGATCTACAAGGAACTCAAATGAGTTGAAAGGAAAAAGACAAACAATCCTATTAAAAAGTGGGCAAAGGACATGAATGGACACTTCAAAAGAAGATACATAAGCAGTGAACAGATACATGAAAAACTGCTCAGCCTCACTAATCATCACAGAAATGCAAATCAAAACCACAATGAGATGTCACCTAACTCAAGTAAGAATGGCCCTCATCAATAAATCAAAAAGCAACAGATGCTGGCAAAGGTGTAGAAAAAGGGAACACTTCTACACTGTTGATAGGAGTGCAAACTAGATCAATCTCTGTGGAAAGCAGTGTGATGATTCCTAAAAGAACTAAAAATTTATCTTCCACACGATCCAGCAATACCACTCCTAAGAATAAACCTGGAAGAACATAAATTGTTTTACCATAAAGACACCTGCACATGCATGTTTATAGCTTTACCATTCACAATAGCAAAAACATGGAACCAACTCCACAGCCCATCAAAAGTGGACCAGACAAAATGTGGGCTGGGCGTGGTGGCTCATGCCTGTAATCACAGCACTTTAGGAGGTGGAGGCAGGAGGATTGCCTGAGCCCACAGGTTCAAGACCAGCCTGGGCAACTTGGCGAGACGTCATCTCTACAATAAATTTAAAAATTAGCCAGGTGTGGTGGTGCATCCCTGTACTTCCAGCTACTCGGAAGGCTGAGGCGGAAGGATCACGGCTGAGGCGGAAGGATCAAGGCTGCGGTGGCCATGAGCGTGCCACTGTACTCCAGCCTGGGTGACAGTAAGACTCCGACTCAATTAAAAAAAAAAAAAAAAATTGGGCAACTCCCTCGGGTCCCTTCCCACTGTGGGAGCTTTTCTACCCTCTCAATAAATCCTGCTTTCACACATACACACAAAAGAAATGTGATATATATATACGATGGAGTACTACACAGCCATAATGAAGAATAAAATCATGGAATTCACAGCAAATTGGATGGAGTTGGAAACCGTCATACCTAATGATCTATCACAGAAAAAAAGAACTGAGTACTGAATGTTCTCACTCATAAGTGGGACCTGAATATTAATCACATTAGCACAAGGGAGGGACCAGCAGTCAATGGACACTGCTGGGAAGGTAGAGGGCATGTAGCATTACAAAGGGTACCTGTTCCTAAACCAGGGGAAGTGAGGGCCAGGTGGGGGTCCAAACTTCAGCTACACGCAATCTGCTGATGTAGCTAATCTTGACTTGTACCCTACATATCTACAATGAAATAAAATTCTTAAAAAGCATTAATTTACTATCAATCTTTACTTATTTCCTTCCCTATAACATTTCACTGAGTTCAATGGAAAAGGAGTCCCAAATCACAACTAAAAGACAGACTCTGCTGTTTGATTTTTCTTTTTTCTATTTTCTTTTCTAAAGAAATGGGAGAAGGTAAGAAAGTTCCTATAAAAAAGAGATTTGAGGACCAGTATTGATCTTTCCTGGATAAAGTCAGCTTTTGTACCACAACTCTGCTCCAAGAGTAACTTAAAAGAGCATACGCTATTTCTGGTAACACTTCACTAATAAAACACAATCTGAATTTAGCTCCCCTCCTAAATGGGTCAACCCACGGAAAATCACTAGTGCTCAATTACATGATTAAATAACAAGTAGAATCTGTTAGATTCATGAAAATCTCAATTAAAAGTTGAATTTTCAATTATCAACAGTCAATTAAGAGAGTTTTTCATAAAGAAAAACAAGGATACCTCCAGTACCTTGCATGGCTTATTTAACACATTCATTTACCTCTACTTCTTCATGGAACCCTCTCCATTTAGGCAGTAAGGGCAGGAGGAAGATGAAGAGAATGGCAGAAATGATAGTAACAGACAAGAGATGGTCATAATATTTGAGAAGCTAGCAAGCAAAGACAAAAATTGTAACTAACTTAGGCAAAGGCAAAGGAGAAGCAGCCAAGCTGTAAACTGATTCAAACTACAGAATCCCAGAAAGGCTCAGTAGTTGAAGGTACAGGTATATATCTGAAAGTAGCTATACAGGTGTAAGGAAAACAGAAGGAATGAAAGTTCAAATACAGGGACTCTTGGATTCACTCTACAATCTTACAGCCTCTTCACTTTCTTCCACATCAAAAAAAAACTTAGAGGTCCACTTTGAAATGGCTGAAACAGAGGAACTCAGAACGCACAGATATTTAGATATAGCTGAGATGATATATTTAAAAGAAACATTAAGTGAAAATCTAAACACTATAAGTGACTTCCCTACCAACTCCTTTCCCCAGTAGGTTCCCCAAACAATGGTAGCCAAGCTTATACCCTCCAGTCAGAATGTTGAAGACTACTCTGGGAAAACTGACTAAAGTAGGGAGCAGGGGATGCAGGGGGAGACATGCAGATAGTGACAGCTGGGTGACAGGCATTCAACAAAAATGGCCAAGTCTCCCAGACCATTCACCCTAGTAAATCTGCAACTTTATAAGCTGCTCACATACACAGAACTTCCAGTAGTCCCTTTAGTGCCCAGAAGTCTAAGAGATAATGATTACTAACCCTAGATTCTATACTCAGTCAAAACTATTGATCAACTATAAGGGTCAAAAAGAAGGTAATTCAGACATTGAGGATCTCAAAAGCATTACTTCACATGTACTCTGAGGAAACTACTGGTAGATAGATACCATGAAAGGAGAAATGAGATTTAGGAAATGGGGGATCCCACCCAGACAGAAAAGCAAAGGGAATTCCCAAGATAACTACTATGAAACATGACTACAGAATAACTAGTCCAAATTGGAAAAGAAGGGTTTCAACGGGGATATTAGTTACCAAGAGAGAGAGAAAAATAAAAAAACTAATAGATTACACAAAGTCCTTGATAGGTGGGAGGGGAGATTTATACTCCTGGTAACAGTCTAGAGATAAATTACCAATAGGCATATAGATCAGGAATCAGCAAACTTTTTCTGTAAAGAGTCAGAAAGTAAATATTTCAGGCTAGTATTTTTGGTTTTGCAGGCCATCTGTCTCTACCACAAGTATTCAGCTCTGGCTTAGTGTGAAAGTAGTCATAAAACAATCCATCAATGAATGAGCATGGTTGTGTCACAATAAAATTTTATTTACAAAAACAGGTGGCAGACTATATTTGCCTTGTGGGGGCAATAGTTTACCAACCTGACATAGATAACAAAGTGAAAAACAAAAAAAGAGATAAATAATTAACACCCAGGAAAACAAAAAGATGTATAAGATATAGAATGTATTCCTAATACACTATATGGCTCAGTTACAAATATTTATATAATCTTAACAGTATAAACAATAAGTAATGTTTTTAACAAAATTCATTAAGTATACTGGCAAGATAAGGAAAGGGAAAGGGGAAAGGGGAAGAGTGTGCATGAGTCCAATGTCCAAGTGTTAGGGGTGGGGGGATGCAAGATAGGTAAAGCCTCAATACAAAGTCAACAGAATGTCAAATCTGTGTTTTGGCTATCACAAAATAAAGTCAGTAGATTAATCCTAAATAATTGAGATAAGTAAAAGCTCAAGAATAAGCATGTTATTTGTTTCAAAAAACTTCAAGTAGGTAAAATAAAAGAAACAAGAATTAAAAGGGGTTGCCTCTGAGAAGAAAATCTATTAGTTGGGATTCAGAATTGAAACTTTCCATTTTAAATCTCAGTAATCTGCTTGACTTCTTAAAACCATATAAAGGTATATGGCAGATACTGCTAACTGCCTACCTAATATTCATTTCCACTTCTGTCTGTCTAATATCCATTCCCCCATTCTTCTTACTAACAAAAGCCTGATCTTGTTCAGAGTGGCTATATTTCCAAATAAAACATATTTGTTTCTCTTAATATGGCCAATAATATGTCAGCTAAGGTTTCCAGAAAATAATCTACTTTCTGACCTAGCTGTCATCCCTTCATACTTTCTCTCCTTTCTTCTTCCTGATTAAAATCCACAGTAAGGTCTGGAGGTACAACACTTACTGGGATCATGAGGAGAAAGCTAAAAGCTAAAGATAGCAGAACAGGAAATTCCGGGAAACCCTTGAGTCCTTGGTGACATTACTGAGCAGATACACCAGTACTAAATTGTTATCTCCAGACTACTTGCTGTTATCGAAAATCAATCTCTACATAAGCCAGGTAGTTAGGTTTTCTGTCATTTGCAACTGATTGTATTCCTAATTTGCAGAATTAGTTACTTTGTTAACAATAACAGCTTATGTTAATTTTCAGAGAAAAAAATGAAAGAATCTTTATTTCCCCAGGCTTAACTATTCATCCAGTCTAAAAAAACTGAAAAGGAAAGTCTGAGGGGAAAAAAATAAACCCTAGGTGCACATGAAAAAAAGATGTTCATATATGACAAAAAAGATGGGATCTCAAAAATGATCACAACCTCAACTAAATATTTTCTTCATGTCCTATCACATCTTTCAGGAAAAACTAGTAAATTCCCTTTAGCTTTCTCTTCCCCACAATCCATCTTACTTGCCACTGGTTCATCTCTCTTGAAACCTCACTAATTCAACAACTGCTCGCAACTTAATCTTCTGTCAGACTATGCCTTACATTATCTAAATCACAGAGAGCTCCAGTATCCTGAAGCTTTTAACTGCACAAGGAAAGGAGGTATCTATCTTAAGTCTTCTGTGCCTCAACCTGCAAATACTCAACTAAATTTGCTTAACTCTATGTTCAAGAAAATTATAAACTCTCCAAAGGTATGTATGTCTTAAACAGAAAAACACAAGTTTAAACTGCTTTAATTAAAGCAAATGAAGTGGGAATGAGAAGGGTTAACAATCCAAAACTTAACCATAGATCACTATCTTTAACAGTTGCTAACATTATTTAATTTTAACATTAGAGTACTGTGTATATATTTCATTAGTACTAAAAAATGATACTTCTATGCATAAGCCTCTGCTTTCACCCCACATTTTCTCTATCATTCCAAATAAAAATGTAGGCCTCTGTATTAAAATACAGGCTATTCCCATCAAAAGAAAATTCTTAAACTGTGTACAGGCTACAAAAAAGTGGTCAAAGAAAACTGAATACTTTTAGTGCTTTACCAAAGTTAACCTCCTGAATATGTCTGTACGATATTACCTTGCTTTTTTCCACATTCTTTTGTAAAGTCATAAAACCTAACAAACCTAGAGAAATATCAAGTAAGAATTTAAATAAGATAACTTACCTTTTATTTATAGGTTTTTCATCTTTTTCATAAGGCTTTACAAACCACTTGCCAATACGTACAAAGTTCCGGTTCATTAAACACCGTTCCAACAGATTGTGAACTGCTTTGAAAAGCAGAGTACGGCATTCATAGGAAAGTCCATTCTCCCACACTCCATCTTCCTCTTCTAAAAAGCAAAGGAAACAAAAAGTAAAGTACTGGCACTATATTCAGAACCAAGTAAAAAAAAGTTACAGTTTAAACTCTATTTTCATAAACTTTATTACACCCCACAATATTAAGCTACAATCACTTCAATATACCTCTAGACACTAAAAGATCAGGTTTCAAAGTTATTCCACGAGGAATAAAATGTCTCTGTGCCATGCATTCTATTAAATCACCTGAAAATTATTTTTTCGCCTTCTAAAAAGGCAATGATATCACGAACATACATACTTGGTTTCTCTATCAATGAAAAGGATACATGTTTGTATAACCTGGAAAATATTAAATACATTCTATACCTATGATGCCAATTTCTAAACTGGTTCACTTATTAGTTACTTTGTCCCTAATTCTTCCAGTCATTAAACCTGCCAAGAAAGTTAGCCAGTTAATAATTAAACTCAAAACATTTCACATCCATCAGCGTTCTAATCCACGACTCTACTATAAAACTAAATGATGAGTAAAAAGGAAGCTACTGGCACAAAGCCTAACAAGCAGTGCACTATCATCTACCTTAGGTATCATTTCAACCAAATGATTCCCATGATTACTATTCAGTATAGGATCTTCTACTTGGGGGAGAAATTTAAAAATTTAAAGACTTAAATTGTAAATGGCACTTTTGTTATATAAAGTTATAGCTATCCTCACTAATTACATAGCCTCAATTTTGCCAGCAAACTCATTAATCACCTCAAGTTAATTTACCCACAAAAATTAGTCATTTTGAGATAATTTTGATGTAGTTCAGAAAAAATTTTTCACTATTCATTTCATATCTATTACCAAACAGCCAGTAAATCCTGCTACAAAAATGATAAACACCACTTCAGCATTTTATAATTTTTAATATACTTTAAATTCCTTCATTCAGATAATTATTCTCCTATAACCTGTATATCTTTGTAAACATTTTATAAATAATATATCACCTCCATTCTATTTTTAAGCAAAAATAAATGACAAACCTCTTTCAACACTAAAAATGTATATACTATACCCACAGAAAAACAATAAACTATGAGTTTCTGAATAAAAGCAAAGGGGTATTAGAAGTCAATCAAAAAGGGCTTATATTCAGAACTTATACAACAAATGGGTAGAATAAACATTAACTAAAAAGCATAGACAGTGGACTTTAACTGCACTAGAAATTCTGTGCCACTACAAAGGTTAATGTTGATTTTATATTGTTTCCTAAATGACAGTCAAGTCTTTCAAAGCAACAGACTGTGGTTTTTCTTTAAAAAGTAAGCTTTTTTTAAAATGGAATAAACTTTAGAAAATGACAATACTTAAAAATTAGAAAACTGTTTAAATCATTACTATCAAGCATTATTACTAAGTAAGAAAACTTCACATTCTGTATTGGAGATATCTTTATCTACTTCCGTTTAAAACCAAAACGTCTATGAGTTTCACTCTATTAAAGAAAATATTAGGCTAGGAGAAAGAAGAAGTGGTACACAGTGATTTCACTTTATTTAAAGGTCTAGATCACTAGCATATTTGTGAATTGCTGACAGAAAAAAACGAATCTCAACAACTGATCTGCTGCTTTTGGCTTAATCAGGTCTCATTTCAAAATCAAATAACTATGTGAGACTTTTATTCAAGTCACGTGATTTATGATTACTAGAATACACATGTTCTTAATTCCAATAATTATGTTGGGAATATTTCCCAATTCTCCACTTCCCCATGCTCTATTTAGTATCCTTTAAATATAATACCTTTTTATCTTAAAAATCCCTACCTTTTAAGAAGTACAATGGTTGTAACATTTGTCCTATATAAGAAGCCATTACCAAAATTTTTTTTCTAACTACATGTAAGTTTTAAAGAAAAGATCCAAGACACAAAGTAACAATTTATACATAAAGTTGTACAGTTGCCATAAACTTCAAATAAATTTATAAAGTTAATCTAAACCTTAAGAATGAATCTGTCCTCTCAAAAATAATAAATAAAAATATTTGGAATAGTAAAAGCTATAATGCAATGATTTATAAATTTTCACATGACATTCTGAAAATTTTAGTTTTATTTTCAAAATATATTTCAGTTAATCTTGCAGTTAAGTGATTTAAGAATACTGAATGTAGTTTTAAAAAGTAATCAGCATTGTCAAGCATTTCTCTCTCATTACTCTAATACTTTTAAAGGAAGGGGATCTCATGCCCCCAAATGCCCATAATTCTCTTTAACACCAAGTGGGAGTTATGCAAAAACAAAGAAGTACAGACCACCTGTTGAGGTTTTTTTCCTAAAGCCAACAAATCTCTGAAGTATACTTTCACCTATATGACAAGTGACTAAGCAACCACTGCACTAACATAATTTCATTATCATTGCTGAGGAACTAAGTCCTAATATTAACACTCAATGAAGAGTGAAGGTTTTTGGTCTGGTTTGGTTTTGTGGAGATCAACTAAGAAACAAGAAGCCTACTGAGCCAGGCTTCTAATATCTTCGTGTTGTAATAACCATAATAAAGGTACTCTCTACATACTGTATTCAGAGATATGAAAAGTAAAATGGTACAACCAACTCACTCAAGATATAAGCACTTTTTATACCAGTTAAAACAAGTCCTTGAATCTCAACACTAGTATTACAATAGGAAAGGAAAGGAGAGGGAAACACATGGCAAATCTTTACCTAGCTCTTTTGAACTTAATCATAGCCTAAAAGTCTGCTTAACGCATTTAAATAAATCTTTTCCTCTTCCTGTATCCGTATGCCCAGAGAAAATAGTTTCAATTCTGCATCTGCTGCTACTGTTAGCATTAGGAGTTCTAATCATCACTGTTACTTGAAAATTTTTACAAAGTATTTATTTGAAGAAAGCACAAAAGTTCAAATGCTAAATTTGATTGCCATATTTTTTTCTGAGGATACAGATTACAACGTGCCAAAGTATGTGATAGGTTATCCAACTAATTCTCTATGAATGGGGAAAAACATTTTTAAAAAGTGATATGCACAGTACTCAACATTTTTCTCAAAACTGACATCTTTAAATATCTCCAGTGAACAGCTGGTAAAAAAAGGAAACTTCTCCTATATAATTTTGCTAAACTACTGAAATGCAACATTCAATATGCTATCAAAACGTAACATAGGCTAATAAATAATGACTAATTCAAAAATACCATGTATTTCCTAAAACAAAGAGAAATGCTTAAATGCCAGATCAGTGTTTGTCCTGAACAACAATTAATAACCCATTCATTAAACAGGTATTACTGAGATCCTTAAGTTAGCAGCATCATTATCCATGACAAAACCTGAAAAACTCTGATTTTAAGTTATCTTAGGTTTGAAAATTTTAAATATGCCCTTGGTCAAAAAGGATTGAATTACACAGAGGAAATACAGCAAATGAAGTTGTCACCCAGAGAACAAGTCACAGAAGAGTTGGGCCACAGTAAATTTCACAACAGAAGACAGAAATAAATAAACTGTCTTTAGACTACCTGGGGCACAAAACAATTTTTTAATTTGGCTGGCACTAGATTTCTATGCCTGGCTACTTATCAAACCTGTTAACAGCCATAATTTAAGTTTAAAGTCCACTATAATATCTTTCAATAAAAGCGCCCAAAAGCAAATTCGAACTATAGCCCACTTAGTTGGAGCAGTATTATGATTAAATTCTGGTATAATGAAAGTATGTAGACATGTTGCTAAAACCCAGTATATAGACTCTGGAGCCAGGAAAAAGAACACATATTTTTAGCCCTGACAGAATCTGTTTTTTCACTTCTCAAGGTATCAGTTTTCTCAAAGAGTCTCATCACGGTCTAACTTACTATGATTTTTTTTTTAGATGACAAACTTGGGAGATGAAGTAGTTTTTTGTTTATTTTTATTTTAAGGAAAAGAATAAAAGTCAATGATAACAATAAAATTGCAAAAAAGTTTAGGACACAGAATAAAAATATGTAGAAAACTTTTCTCCTTCAAGGACACACTAATGAAACAATCTTGCTCTAAAGCAAAGAGAACCAATCAGTCCTACCCACTATGAGACTTTTGACCAGAGGGACTTAGTTAAGATTTTCCACTTTTACACCTATCACCCAGTATCAACACAACCACTAAACAAAGTCTGCTTTAAATTTTTTTTTTTTTTTTTAAAAAGGCTGTAACCAGAAAGAAATTTTGTTTCCTAATTCTTTTTCTAACAAAACATATCAATATCAATTCAACTATCCATTCTCCTAGAGCAAAAAGTAAAAAACCATATATGTTTGACTTTTGGAATTCAAGAGATTTTTTGAGCAAATATCTTTCTGGAATGTTAAAGTTAGGCTAGTACTAGTTAGCACAAATCCTGATCCCAAAATCAACAGGCCTTTGCAAATTACTTTGCTAAACAGTATTTTAGCAAAATACAAAATGAGTAGCTGAGAGCTTAAAGTATGTATTAAACCAGATTTGGTTTCTGTAACTGATCTTCACCAGTTAGCAATAAAATGAGTTTACATTCTATTCTATTTCTATACATCAGCTAAACTTTTTAATTGCTAAGTGATATAAGACAGCAAGGCTGAAATTTAAAATGCCCTGTGGAACCTGACCAGACTCTTCAGAACCATCAAAATCATAAAAACCAAGGAAAGCCTAAGAAACTGTCAGTCTAGAGCAGCTTAAGGAGACATGACAACTAAACGTAATATGGTATCCTGGATGAGATCCTAGGACAGAAAAAAAAGGTATTAGGTAAAAATAAAGTAAATCCAAGTAAAGTATATACTTCAGTTAATAACAGAGTATCAACATTAATGCATTAATTATAAAACTGTTCCATTCTAATGTAAGATTTTAACAATAAAGGAAATTGAGTGAGGGTTACATATTAACTCTCCATATTAACTTTGCAACTTTTATGTAAATCTAGCACCATCCTACAATAAAAAGTTCATCCTTAAAAAATACACTGTGGATGACAAAAAAGGAGATAAGAGGGTTAAGCAAAGGCAATTCTGTATTTTTGTTATTGACTATTTCAGTAAAATAAGAAAAACTGAGAATTCCAATATTTGAAAAAAGAAAGGCCTCTCTCCTTTCCCTACCAAGAAAAAGGAGGGTAATATTATCACCATAATAAAAAACATCTCAGTAACAAGATGTGATAGATGCTGAACCAAACAGAAGGACACTGCCTGTGAAGAGCAGGCTCAAGCTAAATTAACCAGCTTTTTAGTTACCACCTGGGTCCTTCCGGTTCCCCTTTCCTCAGTGCTACACCTCCACTTGGAACTCAGGACTGCCTCCAGCAGCTGATGCCACCCCTACTGTCCAGCTGCTCTCTTCTCAGGGGAGCTTAAAAGAAGGAAATAGAGTGCCACAGATGGGAAGAAATGAAAAAGGGGTTAGCTAGAGAGACAGAGGCAGACTAATTACCCCAAAAGGGAGGCAGACGGTGTCCCTGGAGCAAAGAAAAGGGCACGACAAATATACTCCATCTGAAAAGATTGTATTATTCTTTAAGATATGTCTGATTTAAGTAACAACACTCTAAAGTAAATAACAGGTTTTAAAAAGCTGAAGCATTATATAAATACTACTGACTATGGAATCTAAAACAGTATAGGACAGACTCTCAAACAGTAAACATGATCACATACTATTTCTAATTATATTTCAATCATTTCCACTTTAATAAATTTGTAAAAGTTACTTATTATATTCAACATTATTCAGCAAAACCTGACAACAATTAAAACCTACTCTCCCCAAAATACTTATATTTACATTCAAGATCATTATCTGTTTTAAAATACAGATACCGCCATTTTTGAAAATTTTGCTAAAAACAAAAGTCAAACTAGAGAAGATATTTTAAAAATTAAGATATTTTAAAACCCATTCCAGTAGAAAAAACATATCTGACTGATAACATGAAACCTAGAGGGAAAAAAAAAAACCCCACATAGTGTTTTCACAATATAATAGTCTTTAATAGTCCTTTAACTTTCAAAGTATTATACCTACTATGGTAAAATCACATATTATATATATTACCTTTACTAATTCCACAAAATGTATATCATAGAATTTTTATGTTAAAAAGTCAGTTCAGGTGCTCTACCAACTTAAAGACCAAACCATTAAGTCAGCATTATAGTTGTATTAGCAATTACATTTTAACAACAAATATAGTTTATCGATAGCTTATAGATAGTTTACCAACGACATTAACAGTCTCCAAACATTTTGGTGAATTTTGGGGTCACTTAAAGTAACAATCAAATCAAGTGCTATATACAAGTCAATAAAACAAAAAGAAGACAAGTTTAGCTTTTGGAATGATGATCAGAAAGCATTATATTGCTAAAACCACTATATACACACACATCATATATGTACATATACATATACCCAAACACATCACTTTATTTAGAAGTATGTTGCCTACTTAGAACTAAAGACTAGACTATCCAGCAGGCATCTTACTAGGGAAACTATAAAAGCTGGAAAGCTTTATCATGAAAGAATTCTTAACACTCTTAAAAATAAGAACACTGAAGAGTGTGTTCATTAGAAGATAAAAAGCAATTATCCAAACAAAGTAAATCACACTTTGCTATACAAACGTTGGTCTTACTAAGTACTAGTTCAAGATACAGACTCCTGGATTACATTTCATCCCAAAATAAAATAGATCCCATAGGTCAAACAGACAATAGAAACTTCAGACTTCTCAATTTCAAATAAGAATTTTTTTTTTCTTTTTGAGCCGGGGACTCACTCTGTCACCCAAGCTGGAGTGCAGTGGTGCAATCACAGCCCACTGCAGCCTTAATCTCCTAGGCTCAAGCAATTCTTCCTCCACAGCCTCCCAAGGAGCTGGGACTATAGGCACACACCACCATGCCTAGCTAATTTCTTTGCTTTTTGTAGAGAGGAGGTCTCACAATGTTGCCCAGGCTGGTCTGGGAATTCCAGGCCTCATGCAACCCCTGCCTTGAACTCCCAAAGTGCTGGGATTACAGGCATGAGCCACTGTCCCCAGTCAACAAATAAGATTTTTTTTTTTTAAGTTATCGGGAAATTCTAAATTTACCTACCAAGAATCATTATCAAACTTGTTGAAGACTCTGGTACCTTGCTGCACACAGCTAAAGATTCAGTTAACACTGACTCTAACAGACTAAAGTAAACACAAGCTTCAGCAATTACATGAACAACTACAGTTTCTCTTTCCAAAGTAGCATTTGGTCCTAAAAGTCAAGAAGACCGGGAAGTAATCATACTGATTTGCTCACAATAAAATTATTTCTGGGTCAGACTTGGTGGCTCTGTCTATAATCCCAGCACTTTGGGAGGCTGAGGTAAGTAGACTGCCTGAGCCCGCGGGTTCAAGACCAGCCTGGACAACCTGGCGAGACCTCGTCTCTACAATAAATCTAAAGTTAGCCAGGCGTGGTAGCACATACCTGCAGTTCTGGCTATTTGGAAGGCTGAGACAGAAGGATATCCAGAGCCCAGCAGGTCTATGCTGGGGTGGCCATGAGCGTGCCACTGCACTCCAGCCGGGGCAGAGTGAGACCCCAACTCAAAAAAAAAAATTATTTCTGTGTAACCTTTTAAATTATGACCTATATTCTATAAAAGCTAAACACTGGCACTTGTATCATATCAATATAGTCTGATAGAACAGAATCTAGAAGAGTCACTTTCCAAAAATAACAAAATTAACATAAGCTTTCATATGCTAATAAAATAAGAAACACAAATAACAAGATAACTATATGCCTTTAAAAAAACCCCACAAGATAAGGTTACATCAATTCTAGGTACTTTTATAATCCTCTGCTTATTCATGCAAAAGACAGCAGTGGCAGAACTGACTCAAAGGTGAATTACATTTCACTTCAAAGCTATTATATGACTTTGTTAGGAACTTTATGCTCCCTGATGCCATTTTTCTTAGATTAATGCAACATGCTTTCCTTGGGCCCTAACCACCTGTGAAAAATTAAGAAGGAAGACGGGTGATGGAAGGAGAAAGTTATTCAAGGCTTAAAAAGTCAGCCATAACACACATGGAAAATTTAAGTAAAACAAAATAATCATGGTGAAATAAAACATGAAGTTCAGTTTTTATCTGGCTTCATACCTAACAGTGTTCCCTATACATATGCACAAAAACAAAAACTTAATCTGTAATACAAATGATATTTTGGGGCAAGTATACAATGTTGCTAGAAATGATAAGTTGCTTTCACCTGATAAGTCATGGTGAATAAGGTCAGCAAAATTCGGGTCTTCACCCCACCAAAATATCCACAATTCTCTTCTTCCAGGTCTTTGATCTCGCCGCCAAACACCAAGTACATCTGCCTTAAGGCAGCGACTAAAACTACTCAAAATGGGGTCTTCTTCTGTCACAGGAAACAGGATAGGGGCAGAAGTTGGGCCTTGCCATACATATCTTTTCCATTTTATTCCTGTCAAGTCAGCCTGAAGGAAAGAAAGTATAATTTTTTATTATCACACATTCATTCAAAGTATTCAATATAAAGTCCCTTGTTTCACTAACACATTACAATTCTTCAATATATGCTTAAGATACTGAAAGCAAATTAGGACACACACACAAAAAAAACCCTTTATAATTCTGATAATTAACAACGAAGAATTTAAGGAAAAGAACACAAAGTTAAAAATTAACCCCAGCCGGGCTTGGTGGCTCAGTCTGTAATACTGCGCTTTGGGAGGCTGAGGTGAGTGGACTGCCTGAGCCCGCGGGTTCGAGACCTGCCTGGGCAGCAAGACCTCATCTCTACAATAAATCAAAAATCAGCCGGGGGTGGTAGTGTGCGCCTATAGTTCCCAGTTACTTGGAAGGCTGAGGCAGAAGGATCGCCAGAGCCCAGCAGGTTGAGGCTGCGGTGGCCGGGAGCGGCCACTGCACTCCAGTCTGGGCGACAGAGTGAGACTCCAACTCCAAAAAAAAATTAACCCCATGTCACTGAATAGCAAGTCAATAATGTGTCCCAAGTAGAAATAAAATAAACTTAATGGTGTTAAACTTAGACATGTACTTTAACGCTGTACACTGAGTATACACTTTTTCTCTGTCCTAAATGCTACTTTTAACTGATCACATTTGTTCGCTGGTGTCAAACTTTTAATAGAAAATTAATGCTTAAAGACCCCATCCTGGAGCTTTATTCCATATTCACAGAAGTCATGGCTCTCGTGAAAGGACATCTAAACAATTACTGAAAACACACACACACACACACACACACACACACACACACACACACACACACCCCTTTAGGAAAAGTCAAAGAGCTGTTCACAAAGAACTGTCAGATTTTTGCCAGTCTATCTTCAAAGAAACTGATCCTAAAAGTACCAAAAATAGATTGAGCTGGAGAAGACAGAGAAATATAAAACCTAGTGTATGTTTTATTATATCTGAAGAGATGCTGATTAATGGACATTATAAAGAAAACAACATATTTTATAAGGAAATCTATTAAAGATCTCAATTTAGCATCACGAAAGAAATTTGACAAAAGAATTCAGTAATTTTTAAATCTGACTTACAGGAGCAAACCATAAGATGCCAAAAATGAAACTGCTGATACATTACAGGCAGTTTACACTTGCCAACTAGTTGTGCTCCGCCCACTTAATTCACTCACCTACCATACACTCTTTTAATATTTCTCACAGCACGGGGAAAAAAGAAAAAAAAAAATACAGTCACCCAAATTTAAAGTCAGTGGTGAAGCTAAGCTATTGTCCACTTCAGGACTAGATGTTTGCAACAGTTGGTACTTTTTTAAAGTCTTAGATAGCAGACCTGGGCCAACCTACACAATTGTCATCTCTATGTCCCTCTTCCCCAGACTTATCATCGCAATAAAACAAGGAGCAGCTTGCTCAAAATATTCTTTAAAACCTCCTCCGTTAGTCCCCTTTACTCTCACAAAAACAGTGCTCTAATAAAAGCAAGCCGGCTAGAAACTGTCCAAATGGCAAAGTGTTTTCAAAGTTTAAAAAGAAAACATATGAAATGGCACCCACTGGTTTCCACAGAAGGATCTGAAGTCACCCAAGGAAGAAACTAACCTGGTGTTAGCTTGACTCATACCCAAAAAAAAGTAAAAACGAAGAGCGGTTTTTAACGCGCAAGTTCTGGGGTCGCGTTTATCCCAGGGCGAGGCGTTAAAGGCAGTGGGAGTCGGGGCAATAATGGAAAGTGTGAGAAGGGATCCGCGGTCCGCCAGGAGAAGAGCAACAGTTAAGGAGGACACGGAGGGAGCGATCAGCGTCCTGCCAGCTGAGGAGCCCAAGTTGGAGACGAGACGACGGGGGGAGAGTCCGAAACGGGGCGAGGAAAGACGCCAGCACTCCGAAGACAGAGCCCGCGGCGGGAGGGCGAGCGCCGTCCCCCGGGGCCG
>NW_007258124.1:619210-688752 GCF_000164805.1 Carlito syrichta | reverse complement strand
CTCCGGGGGACGGGGGGATGCGTGCCCCTTCCCCAGGAAAAATAATAAATTACACAATAAATAACCGATAGAGTCCGGGGCGGCAGAGCCCGAGCCCCGGGGGGTTCTGCGGGGCGAGGAGGCGCCCGCGGAGGGGCGGGAAGGGCGAGAACCCGGAGAGAAGCCCAGGCCCCCGGCCCGGCAGCGGCGATGTCCTTAAGCCCAGAGTCTCCTCAGTGGCGGAGGTGGCGGCGGCGTCTGCGGGCTCAGACCATTCTCTGGCTGTGTCTTCGTGTCGTCCCTGGGTCGAGCCGGGCTAACGTCTGCCCTCCTGCGGCCTCACCGCCTGGACGCCGTGGTCGCCCCCATTTTGTGGGCCCAGCGGGCGGTGTTTTTCCCCCTTTAATCCGAATTCACGGGTTTTCCCTTCGCTTTAATGGCGGCCACAGGGACCAGCTCGCCCTCTCTGCTCGCCCATTGGCCGCCTTGAGGTCACGTGGGCCCGGGCTCCGTGGGGAGGGGGAGAGAGAAGGGAGTGAGGGAGGGCCGGGAAGCTTTCGGCCGAGGCGGAGAGCCCCGGGGACCGGGCAGCCAGCTGGTGGCCACTGAGACAGCGCCATCTGCTGGGTGCCCCGGCCAGTGTAAAATGACCCCAGGCCCTAGCCCTGTCTTTCCCCTTGCGGGGAATTTACAGTACGAGAGGGTTCCCCCTCACAATCTATGAGAATTACGTGGAAATCAGTTTGAATTCTTTGGAAGAGAAAGTGTTGGCAAAAATTCCAAGGCATTCTCATTTGTTCCCCGAGGTCGCTGGGGTGCTGCGCAAAAACCTCTGTACTTGGGAGTCAGGCTATCTGGATGGAAGCAAGACTCGGCCACTTAAAAGTTGTGCTAGCAAGAAAGAAACATTAAGAAACAATATAGCCTTGTGGTTAACAGGCTGAGAACTAGAGCCGCACTGCCTAGGTTCCAAGCTCGAGCAAGTTACTTACCCGCTTTGTGTCTCAGTTTTCTCATCTGTAAAATGGGGAAAACTTTCCCCTGACCTCGTAGACTTCTTGTGATAAGTTAATACAAATTAAGCAGGTAGCCCAGTGTCCAGCTTAGATAAGCATTGTTAAGAATTAACTGCTTTTGCTGCGCCGGGAGGATTGCTTGAGACCAGGAGTTTGAGACCAGCCAGGGGAAAAAGTGAGACCCCCGTCTCTACAAGGTATAGAAAAATTAGCTGGGCTCGGTGGTAAGCGCCTGTAATCCCAGCTATTCAGGAGGCTGAGGAGGGAGGATCGCCTGAGCCCAGGATATCGAGGCGGCAGTGAACCATGATCATGCCACTGCATTCCAGCCTGGGCAACAGAGTGAGACCCCTGGTTCAATGATAATAAGAAGAAGAAAAAGAAGGAGGAGGAGAAAGAGGAGGAGGAGGAGGAGGAGGAGGAGAAACAACTATTATTGTTGTCATCTTTACCTTATGTGGTTATTGTGTGGAGTAAGTGAACTAGTAGTGTATGAAAGGTCTCATAGAGTCTAATCTCCCTGAGCAACAAGACTTTTTTGTTTACTCTTGTCTTCCTAAAAGGTTCCTAGCACACCATAGGTGCTTGATATTTGTGGATCTACAAATGAATGGATGGCAAGAAGTAAGAACCAAATAAAAGGTTAGTTATCTTCTGCATAAAACACCCAATCCTTGGCTGGATTAGCACTTCAATGTAAGAGTTCAAAACATTTTCCCTAAGGGTTTTAGAGAGGATTACAAGAAATAAGGGAAGAGAAAAAGATGATTCAGAAGTTAGAAACATCAGTAAGTTAAGGTTTACCATAATTTTAAGTCATTTTTTTTTTGTAAAATAAACGATGGAGTCTTTCATATCATGTCTTCAGTCACAAAATGAAAAGAATTCCTCATTCATCCATTTGTTCATCTGTGGTGGTGACAAGCCCACATCTGAAGCCAAAAGCCTATAGAATAAGTTCTACCACTTTCTAGTTGATCTTCCATCAAATTTTACCTTAAATTAATTTTTAAGTTAATTAGTTTTTCTTACTCTCAGTTATTGTAAAATGGGGATAATAAAAGTAGGTTTCTCCTGAAGGGTCTGGTGAACAAAATAATGCAAGTATAGTGCCTGCCACAGTGCTTATTAATGTTAACTGTTAATATCATTTTTAAATCGTTTTTGAGCTCCTGCTAGCTCAATTGAGTTTATTCCTGGACTGTGCTAGGCCTAGGATACAAATATGAATAAGATACCTGCCTGTCCCTCAAGATTCCTGAAGAGAGCCAATAAAGAGAACATTTCCTACAGAATAAGATAAAACACAATGGGGGTAATTGCTTGAATAACATATGTATCAACTCTGGCACCATAGGAGCACTAGAGGAAGAGCATCAAAGTCAAAGAAGGCGTCATAAAGTAGGTAGCATTTGAAATCAGATTTGAAGGATAAAATGAATTCTTATAAAGCCCTTTGAAGCAGTTAAATCTTATTAAACCCAATTCAGATCCAAAGTCCACAAATCAAAGTCAATTATACAACCAGGACTAATTCAATCCAGGAGCTCAAATCAACTAAGGTCAGCATCCTTTATACTGAGTGCCAGCACAGAGAGACAGCAGTCCCCAGATCCAATGAGGTAAGAGCTCTTCTGCTGTCTCTCTTTGCCTGAGAGAATCCTCAGATCTTTGTTCTGCTGCTTGCCTCCATCTGAAATATCCTCCCCCACTTCGCGTTTAAAAGGTATCCATCCTCCTTAGAAGTCTTGCCTTCTATTGTCCCCAGCCCCTGACTTGAGCACCGTCCTCATGACTCCAGTGGTAGGTAGAATCTGCCTGAAACCTACCAGGTAGGAAGTAACATTTGATTGACCTTTCATTTGAATGTCATTTTCTCAAAAAGAAGGAGACAGAAGACAAGGGAGGAAGACTCAGAAGAAAAAGTCTGAGAGAGGATCACGGAAAGGAGAGAGAGAGAGAGAGAGAGAGAGAGAGAAGCAGAAGAAAGAGATTGAGAGACCAGAGAAGCAAAGGGGAGGAGGGGAACCCCAACTGCCAGGGGAATTGAAACATCATTGGGGAAGAGGGAAAGAGAAGACAGCATTATCAGCCCACAAAGAACCTATCAGTAACCACTTACATTTTATTTAAATGGCATTCTGTGTGATTTGAAGAGTAATGAAAACAGGACAATAATATGTCACTGTAGGTTCGTCAATTGCAACAAATGTGTCACTCCAGCCAGGGGTGGTGACTCATGGCTGTAATCCCAGCATTTGGGGAGGCTGAGGTGAGAGCATTGGTTGAGTCCAAGGATCGAAGACCAGATCAAGCAACACAGTGAGACCTCGCCTCTACAAAAATTAAAAAATAAAATAAAATTAGCTGGGAGTTGTAGCACACCTGTAGTCTCAGCTCCCTGGGAGGCTGAGGCAGAAGGATTGCCCAAGCCTCCAAGGTCAAGGCTGCGGTGAGCCATGATCATGCCACTACACTCCATCCTGGTGACACAGTGAGACTCTGATTAAAAAAAAAAAAAAAATAGACCTGGCATGATGGTTCACGCCTATAATCCCAGCACTTTGGGAGGCCGAGGTGAGAGGATTGTCTGAGCCCATGGGTTCAAGACCAGCCCGGGCAACTTGGCGAGATCTCATCTCTACAATAAATGAAAAAATTAGCCAGGCATGGTGGCATGTGCCTGCAGTTCCAGCTACTTGGAAGGCTGAGGCGGAAGGGTCACCTGAGTCCAGCAGATCAAGGCTGCCATGGCTGTGAGTATGCCATTGCACTCCTGCCTAGGTGACAGAGTGAGAATCCAACTCAATATATATATAATCACTCTGGTGGGGGATGCTGATAATGGAAGGCTATGCACGTGTGAAGGCAGAAGTTACATGGAATTTTAAAAGAGTAGTGGAAATAAATAGAAACAGTACACAATTGTCAAAAGTTTGGAACATACCAAAAAGTATAAAGAAGAAATTTTTAAATGTTCATTACCCTCCAAAATGTCTATAACATTAACTAACCACCTTTTAGCATATTGACAAATTTTCTTCCAGACTTTTCACCATATATATTCTCCCTATATGGTTGAGCTAATACTATATATACGGTTAACTACATGCATTTATAGACCATCTAGTACATGCCAGGTCACAAATGGACACGACAGAGAATATGCAAGAAGCTCATAATCTTGCTAGATATGGCAGTTGGACAGTTAGACAAACTGGGATCATGCTTGCTAACTCCCTAAATTCAATTTACCCATTTGTAAAATGTGTATGTAATAATAGCATCTAAATGTCAGTGTTGTTGCAATGATTAAAAGAGATAATCCAGCCAGGAGCAGGGGCTCAAACCTGTAATCTCAGTACTTTGGGAGGACTGCTTGAGCCCAGGAGTTCAAAACCAGTTTAGGCGACATAGCAAGATTTCATCTCTACAAAAAATAAAAAGATTCACTGCCCTTGTAGTCCCAGCTACTCAGAAGGCTGAGGCAGAAGGATCACCTGCCCAGGAGGTCAAGGCTGTGGTGAGCTGTGATGGTGCCACTGCTCTGTGTGTGTGTGTGTGTGTGTGTGTATGTGTGTGTGTGTGTGTGTGTGTGTGTATGTGTGTGTTGGGGGGGGTGAGAGAGAGACAGAGAGAGAGAGAGAGAGAGAGAATGAATGAATGAATGAATAAGAAGCCAAGTAAAATAGAAGCCAATCAGGAATTATAAATTAAATATTAAAGGTCACCTTGGGTCAATAATCACCTATTGTCTTCTGCTCTTTGAAGTGTGGATTCGCTCAGTGATCTACACTTAAAACTGGTCTGTAACTCCTTCAGGCTTTTTGGGGGTCCATTCTGAATGAGATGGTGGAGGCACCAGTTTACAAACCACTACCTGGCCTCCAGGAAAGAGACAGAGGTACAACACCTGAGGCAGAGAAACCTAGGAAAAGGCACCTGATGCTCCCTAACTGATTCTGAAAAATCTCAAAGTCTAGAGTGGCACTATATAATACAAATGTAATGAGAACTGCATAAGTAATTTGAAATTGTTCAGTAGCCACATTTAAAAAGTAAAAATAGATTAAATGAAAATTAATTATGTATTTTATTTATCTATATCAGAATTATTATCATTTCACATGTAGTCAATAAAAAAGTATTGAGATAGTTTGCATTCCCTTTTTTTTTTTTGTAAAACAAAGCCTTCAAAATCAACATGTATTTTCACTTACAGCACTTTTCAATTCAGACTAGTCACATTTCAAGCACCTAATTGCCATGTGTGACTTGTGGCTACTGTGTTGAATAGCACAAACCTAGAGTTAAAAACTGAAAGCTAAGGACCAGTTAAGCTGTGGAATGAGTGGTCTTGAGCCTGGGGACAATATTGATTTTCTTAAGGTCATGTTAATGGTTTAATGTTGTACTTAATTCAATTTTTTAAAAAGGCTATGAAGTTACAAACCATTTTTATTTAGTGAATGCACAGCCACTACTTCATTGAATGTAGAAATAAGTAAGCTTAAAAGAAATCAGCAAATTGAGACAATTAAGAAACATTTCTATTCTAAACATCAAATATCCTGAATTGTCTCAAAAGCTGTCCTGATTTGCCATTTTTCTTAACCTCAAATTTTGTTTATCTAAAAATGTTTCATCCTAATATTAAACTTAAAGTCAGTTTCCTCTAATTTTCTTACTTTGGTAACAGGTTTGTAAACCTTCATAAGCAAATCAGACATTCCCCTCTCCCATTTTTATTCTACTTGAACCAATCATTTAACCTCTCTGGATCTAATTCCTCAAACATTATGGTAAGATTATATTAAACAATTGCTATAATTTTAGTCCCAGCTACTTGGGAGGCTGAGGTGGAAGGATCACCTGAGCCCAGGAGGTTGAGGATATGATGAGCTGTGGTGCACTCCAGTCTGTAACAAAGCGAGACCCTGACTTAAAATAATAATAATATTGCTATAATTTAATATATGGTAACATATGTCAGGCATGGTGCTAAGTATCTTTGCCACATTTTCTAATGTAAGTACTTTGTTATCCTAATTTTCTAGCTTAGATGCGGCGGTTTAGAAAGCAACTTGCCTGAGGCCAGAGAGGTCTCTAAAATAAGCTAAAGGAGCCTAGTCTATTATGAGGGACTCCAGAGAAACTTCCTGGGGAAACAGTTGAAACTAAACCTTGAAAGATGAGTTGGATTGAACCAGGAAAAGATGGAAGGGGGAGGGGAAGGACAAGCACAGAAAGAAAATGGGGAACACTGGAGAGCCCGGTGTTGGTGGTAAAGGGTTTTGGCTGAAGAAGTAACCCCAGGGCCAAATCATGAAGAGTTTGGATTTTATCCAGAAGAGAATGAGTAACCATCGAAAGACTCCAAACATGAGAGTGATGAACTAAGATTTGTTTTTAGAAACAAGATGCCAGGAAACTCGTTGGGTGCATTGTGGTAATCCAGGCAGGAAGTGAAGAGGCCCGAGCTGATTAAGAGAAGCTTGTCTAAAAACATCCTTTCTGTTTTGCATTTATTCCTTTGGTCAAGGCATCAATGAGGAAGGTGGAGAAGTAGACAAAATCACTTTTACAGAATGCTGAGTATGCCTTTCTTACAAAGCAGATGATTTTTTTCTCAGAGTGGCCAAAGCTGAGCAAGGAGACAAGTGCAGTTCTTTGAACCTGCTCCTGCTAATAAGTTCCAGGCAGAACTTTGGTCTCACAGGATAATTATTCCTGCCCAGATACAAACTGATTTGCAATTTTATTGTTCTCTTCCCCCAAGAAGAGGTTCAAAGGAGTTCAAAAAATGTGATCAGCCAAGAAAATAGGAAGATTATTCTAGAATCTCTTGATTCTACCAAGAGTTTATAAGGGATTTAATAGTAATATAAACAAAGTTACCTAGGTTTTATAACATTTCTACCACTGGATTTGGTATTCATTTTATATATATATATATATTTTTTTTTTTTTTTTTAATGGAGAGAGAGAGAGATCCTCCAGCCTCAGTATCCCAAGTAGCTGAAACTACAAGTGTGCACCACCAAGCCACAGCAGTTTTGTTTTATTTTGTTTTGCTTGTTTGTTTGTTGGTAGAGAATGGGGTCTTGTTTTGTTACCAGCTGGTCTCAAACTTCTGGCTTCAAGCAATCCTCCCACCTCAGCCTCCCAAAGCTCTGGCATTACAGACATGAGTCACCACACACAGCTCCACTTAATGCATGTTGATGCATGTGATGATTGAGCGGTATACAACAGTGTGTCAGAAATAGGTCTGACCCTCAAGAAAGATTTAATTCTCAAATTATGTCATGAAATAAATAATTGTAAGTTGTATTTGAAAATACCTAAAGGCCAGGCTCAGTGGCTCGTGCCTGTAATCCCAGCACTTTGGGAGGTGGAGGTAAGAGGATTGCCTGAGTCCAGGGGTTCAAGACCAACCCGGGCAACTTGACATGCCCAGCTAATTTTTTATTTTATTTTATTATAGAGGCGATGTCTCGCCAAGTTGCCTGGGCTGGTCTCAAACTGCAGGCTCAGGCTGTCCACTCACCTCAGCCTCCCAAAGTGCTGGGATTACAGGTTGAGTCACTGAGCCCGGCTTACAATAAATTTAAAAATTTAGCCAGGTGCAGAGGCTCACACCTGTAATCCCAGCACTTTGAGAGGTGGAGGCCAGAGGATTGCCTGAGCTCAGGGGTTTGAGACCAACCTGAGCAACATGGCAAGACCTCATCTCTACAAAAAAAAAAAGTTAAAAAAAAATCAGCTGGGCATGGTGGCACAAGCCTGAGGTTCCAGCTTGGAAGGCTGAGGTGGAAGTATCATCTGAGCCCAGCAGGTCGAGGCTGCAGTGGCCGTGAGCATGCCACTGCAATCTAGCCTGGGTGACAGAGTTAGACTCCAATGCAAGAAAGAAGGAAGAAAGGAAGGAAGGAAGGAAGGAAGGAAGGAAGGAAGGAAGGAAGGAAGGAAGGAAGGGAGAAGGAAGGAAAGAGAGAGGGAAAGAAAATGTCTAAAACAGGTATAGATCAAATATTGTAGGATTGGAAAAAGAAGGGGCTATCTCAGGTCACAAGGAAGAAAAGGTTAGTGGAGAAAAACTTTGTATTTAAAGTGGCTATAAATTG
This sequence comes from Carlito syrichta, assembly GCF_000164805.1. Taxonomy (NCBI): domain Eukaryota; kingdom Metazoa; phylum Chordata; class Mammalia; order Primates; family Tarsiidae; genus Carlito; species Carlito syrichta. The sequence continues at coordinate 680,630 of NW_007258124.1, read as the reverse complement.
ACTAATAAGATTTGAACTTGCAGAGATTTGGGGAAGAGCAATTTAGGCCAGTGTTTCCCAAACTGGAGTTTGAGGACAAGGTTCTAAAGGATGTTATTGGAAATTCCATGTAAAACATGTTCTTGATTGTGTTGGTAATTTGTCTGTTTGGTCTCAGATGCCTTTTTTCTCTCCTTCTACTCTTCTGTATTACAAGAGGCTACTCCTTGCAAGTGACATTTCTCAGCCTCTTAGCAGTTTCCCTGTGGTTAGGTTTGGCCAATGGAGGCAAGAGTGGCATGTAAGGGGCCAGGAGGAGGCTGTCTTTTTCTCCTTCTGCCTGTGCTTCAGGCAGTGTCACCAGTGTTGGCTATGTCTTTGTGGTTCTAACTGCAGAGAGACAGCCCCTCTCTCTGTGGCCCCAGCTTCTGCTGGGCAGATTTGGCTCCTGGGCTCTGGTCTGGTGTGTTTGTTATCTATTGCTGTATAATAAATTACTTCACAACCTCACAGCTTGAAACAACAAACATTTTATTATCTCATGCAGTTCCTGAGGTTTAGTAATCTGCCAGTGACTTAGCCAGGTGGCTCTGGCTCGGGGTTTCTCAAGAGGTTGTAGTCAAGATGTGGGCTGGGGCTGGAGTCATTTCAAGGCTAAAGTAGGGAGGAGGAATTCACTTCCAAGTTCACTTACATGGTTGTTGGTAGGACAGAGTTTCCCTCTGCCAGGTGGACTTCTCGTTTGATCTGTACACAACTTGGCAGCTTGTTTCTCCAACAGGGAAGGGGGGAGGGGAGAGAGAGAAAGACAGAGAGAGAGATAGAGACAGAGACAGAGAGAGAGAGAGAAGACCAAGATGGAAGCTGCAAACTTTTTGTAACCTAATCTCAAAACTAATATATTATCACTCTTCTTCACACTATTGGTCACATAAACCAACTGTGATGAAATATGAGAGGGGGCTACACTAGGGTGTGAATACCAGGAGACAAGAATAAGTGAGGGCTATTGTAGATACGAGCTACCACAGTTCACTCTCATTCCCCAGTGATTCATGTTCCTTCCACGTGCAAAATACACTCACTTTCTCCCAAAGTAACCAAAAAGTCTCATCTCATTACAGCATCAGCTTGAAGTCCAGGTGCAGTTGAGGCTTCTTGAGTGTAATTCCTTAAGCTCAACTACTTGAGTCCAGTTTCTCTCCATCTGTGAAATTAAAGAGACAACTTATCTTCCTCATCATACATCCAACATGCAATGATGAGACAGGTGTAATAGGGTAACAGCCAAGGAGTCACTGGTCCATTTTCATTCTGAAATCCTTCTGAGCAAAAGTTGAAATTTCTTAAGATTCAAGGCTTGGAGATAATTCCCCCTGGCTCTCGGGGTCTTGGTTCAGCCCTTTGAATCATCCTCTCTTTTTCATAAAAGATAGCCCATGTTTGCAGCTGAGAATTATTCTCAGGCTGTTTCTTGCCAGTTGAACTTTGAGGGTCCAAAGGCCTCTTTTCATTTTGTACTGTATCTATCTGAAAGGACATAAGATGGAGTCAATATATACAGTGAGCAGCCATTTTAACATTGCTTAGCATTGTCATGTTTTTCTAGCAGTTCACTTTAATTTACCCTCTAATCAACAGCCAAGGACAGAACCGGTTTGTCTGAGGTAGCTATTGATAATTGTCTTACAACCCCTTCCCCAGCTTGTTTTGTAAACAAGTTGGCCTAATCACTCCTTCATGATCTTCATAACAACATGGCAACATTCATGTGACTAGCCCACCCACCTGCTTGCTGTCCATCACCTGAATTCAGTACCTGTGCTTATCTGTCCCCTTCCTGATGATATGGAACAGGCTACCACCCAATCACCTTAATGACCTGCCCCCATCAAAGGGAAGGTTTAAAAGCATTCAACTTTGAGCAGCCATTTGCCATTACTTGGTTAAACTCTGGCGTGTCCACGTGGCTCTTTGAGCTCTGGGCACCAAATTTCCTAGCTTTGGCCCCCTCCCCTACCTTGGGGAGGTGAATCAATCTCTCTCTCTCTCTCTCTCTCTCTCTCTCATTTACTCTCGAAATAAACCATGTTTTCCAATCTAACTCCTATGCAATTATTTGCATCCTTCCCATGGCACTGAGTCACACAACCCCAGTGAGTCTGACCTAACATTTTGGAGGCCCCCGCTGGGATTTTTAACCTAACACTATCCTTTTTGGTCCAAGGTAGCAATGTTGATAGATAGATAGATAGATAGATAGATAGATAGATAGATAGATAGATAGATAGATGTCTTAAAAATCAGAGGATCTACTGTGAATCTTGTTGGGGTTCTCATTATTAGACAAGTCACACCCACAAATCTCTTTCAGATCAGAGCTTCTCTAAGTTTGGCTTCTGATGCAATGACTTCAAGGTGGAGGGGATGGCAATGCCCTAAAGCTTCCTAGAGGTTTTGTCATTTTATTGAAAGAATGCAGTATGTGAGGCACACCTTTCATTTCTCTGGAGGACCTTTTGTCTGACTGAATAGTACTCTTAATAGTGCAGCCCTGAATCTTTGGAAATTTAACAAAAGATTTTGCAATCACACCTTTAGCTTCGTCTTTAGACCAAGTTTTTGCTTAGGATTTGATCCTTGTTCACAAGCTATATTTTCATTTTAGAATTGTTTGCCATTTAGAGAGACTGAGAATTTTCAACACCACCAAATTCTGTCTCGTTTTTGCTTAGCAGCTCTTCCTTTAGTTTACCTCTCTCCTCTCTCTTCTTTATTATAAGCAGTAAGAAGAAATCTTAGCTTGGAAATATCCCTAGCTAGGCCGCCCAGTTCATTCAACACATTTTCTACTTTTCTGTTACCGCAGACAATGGTGTTGTTGAACCTTCTGCCACTGTATAATAAGGATCTTCTTTCCTCCAGTTTCCAGTAACATTAACTTCTTGTCCTTCAAGTCTCCACCTGCAACCATGTCAAAGATCATGATGCTTCTATTAACAGTTTTTTCAAGGTATTTTTAAAAATTATTTTTTGAGTCGGGTTCTCACTCTGTCTCAGGCTGGAGTGCAGTAGCATGATCATGACAATCACAGCTCATGGCAACATTGATCGCCTGGGCTCAGTCTGTCCTTCCACCTCAGCATCCTGAGTAGCTAGGGCTACAGGTATGTGCTGCCACACCTGGCTATTTTTTAGTTTATTTATTGTAGAGACGAGGTCTCCCCATGTTGCCCAGACTGGTCTCGTACTCCTAGTCTCAAACGATCCTCCTGCCTTGACCTCCCAAAGTGCTGGGATTACAGGTGTGAGCCACAACGCCCACCCTCAAGGTACTTTAGACTTTGACTAATACTCTCCTCAAAGCCCACTGCCCAGTTCTAAAGTTCTGAATCCACATTTTAGGATTTTTTTTTATAGCAGAACCCTACTTCCAGGTACCAATATCTGTATTAGTTATCTATCTTGTGTGTATGACAAGTTACTCTAAATATTAGCAGTTTAAAACAACAAATATTTATTTTCTCACAGTTTCTGAGGATCAGGAATCTGAGACTTGGTTTAGCTGGGTGGTCTAGCTCATAGTTTCTTATAAAGTTGCAGTCAAAATGTCGGCAAGGGCTGCAGTTATCTCAAGGATTAACTGAAGCTGGACAATCTGCCAAAAAAAATCTGCACCACCCCTGGGTAACAACACCTCCTCTCTTAGTGCCTCCCCCTAGGAGTAGCATCTCTCTTGTGATGCTCATCTCTGGGTTGTCCCAGCATTCCCCATTTACCCTTTGAATCCCTCCAAAACTTTCAAAACTACTTTCTCATATTAGATTCCCTAATCTAATAGTATTAAACTCCTTGGCATAGGTGCTGTTTTCTTTTCTAGATGATTTAGTTAAACAAAGTTAAACAGTTTTTTTGTTTGGTTTGGTTTGGTTTTTTTTTGTAGAGACAAGATCTCGCCAAGATGCCTGGGTTGGTCTCAAACCCATGGGCTCAGGCAATTCACTCACCTTGGCCTGCCAAAGTGCTGGGATTATCGGTTGAGCCACCGAGCCTGGCCTAAATGGATTTCTTTACTGAAGGACTTCTTGGAGCTTTTTAATATGCTAATATGCATTATAAATCTCCCAAAAAAATGTGTAGCAGGCATCATTTCCCAAACTTTTGGGATCACAGACCTATTTTTGTTTTGTTTTGTTTTTACATGTGTCTGACAATTAGGATGCCAAAGGCATACATTAGAAGCATTGTTCAGTTTGACTGCAATGATGAGTGTTTGAAGGAAAGTAGTAGAAAATATGGTTTAAAAAAAAAGAGCGAAAAGCTGAAACATACAGGATAAGATGTTTAAACTTGATCCTATTGGCATTGGGCAGTCATTTAAGCTTGCCTCCTACTAGATGAAAAATTAGAATTGCTCAGCTAAACTATTTAATCACAGTACTATACTTTATTTTACCTTTATATGCAGAGAGAGACAAATCTCTCCCTCTCTCCCTCTCTAAGAGACAAAGTCTTACTATATTGCCCAGGCTAGGAGTGCAGTGGTTATTCACAGGCATCAACATTTCAGGGTACGGCCTCAAACTCCTGGGCTCAAGCAACCCTCCTGCCTCAGCCTCCCAAGTAGTCGGGACTACAGGCATGTACCACTGTGTCCAGCTGAGAATTACATTTTAAACCTTTCTCTTTTCTTCTGTCTTTACTTTTGGTTCAGTAGGATTGAAGGACCTTGACCCAAGCTTCAGAAGCCTTATGTTGTTTAGTTTATGTTTTCTTTTTTTTAATTTTAAGTTTTATTTTTAAATTTTTAAATTATCTTTATTAGCTGGGCTCATTGGTTCAGCCTGTAATCCCGCGCCTTTGGGAGGCTGAGGTGAGTGGATTGCCTGAGCCCGCGGGTTCGAGACCCGCCTGGGCAACTTGGCAAGACCTCATCTCTACAATAAATCAAAAAATCAGCCAGGCGTGGTAGCGCATGCCTGTAATTCCCGCTACTCGGAAGGCTGAGGCGGAAGGATCGCCAGAGCCCAGCAGGTCGAGGCTGCGGTGGCCGGGAGCGGCCACTGCACTCCAGTCTGGGTGACAGAGTGAGACTCCAACTCAAAAAAAGAAAAAAAATTATCTTTATTATTTTTTGTAGAGACAGTCTTGCTATGTTGCCCAAGCTGATGTTGAACACCTGGTCTCAAGAAATCTTCCCACCTTGGCCTCCCAAAGTGCTGGGATTATAGGTAGAAACCACTGTGCCTGGTCAGCTTATGTTTTCAGTATGCTAGAAGAAATTGAAATGATGAGGAGACTCTTGGGAGAGAAAGAAAATGTTTCAACATACCCCCTAAAGCACAGCATTGTCAGAGAAGTTAAAAGATGAAGGAATTCTTTTGAAAAGAATTGGCGATGAGAAAAGAAGATGGGCCGGCACTTACATTCTTATAGTCTCGTCACAGGAACAACTTTGACCTTTATGTAGTTCCCCATTATAAGACTACTCCAAAAATACACTACGGTATTTTTCCTTAATGATTTACCAAGTGGAAGCATATGGTGTATGAAAAGCATGAGCTCTCTGGAATTAGACAAAGCTTTGTGTTCTGACTCTGTTAGCTGTGTGACCTTGGGTAAGCTACCTAACTTATCCTTTGTTTACTATTCTGTAGAATGGGAGTAATAACACCCAACTGTTGTGAAGATTAAATTATATAGTATAGTTCTAGCACTACGTTGTGCACAGTGCCTAGCACAGTAAGGACTCAATAAATGATAGCTATTATTAATAATTTAGGACAACCCCCTCGAGTCCCCTCCCACTGTGGGAGCGTTTCTGTCCTCTTAATGAATCCTACCTTCTAAAAAAAATAAATAAATAATTTAAGCCTGGGCATAAATTATCTATACAAACAAACAAAAAAAAAATTAGCTGGACATGGTGGTATGTACCTGTAGTCCTAGCTACTCAGAAAGCTGAGGTGGAAGGATTGCTTGAGCCTAGGAGTTTGCAGTTACAGTGAGCTATGATCACACCACTGCACTGCAGCCTGGGCAACACAACGAGACCCTAACTAAAAAAAAAAAAAAAAATTGAGCACACAATTTGTTCACCTTTCTGTCTCCAGTTTTTGACAACTATCTCTACATAGCATCCACTATTATTGATTTTCCTATGTTGAAATGAAAGAATTACCAAAATAACAATACTAAAAAGCTTAATTTATGGGTGTGTTGGCCTTTACTTTTAAGTTTTCTCTAGCTACAAAGCAGTCCATTTAATACCCAATTTGAATATGAACTAGAAACTTAAAATTTTGTTTTTTCCTATAATAATGACTTTCAAGAAAAATGAGACCCTGCAACACGACAAAATGATTATTAGATTGTCATTCTGGGCTTAATTTTCCCAAAGACTTTGGAAAATAAAATGCCATAAATCTTGAGATGTTATAGAAAGCATAGAATGAACTTTGGTGATATTCACCTTTGTAAGATTTTTCTGTTTTCCAAATGGAAGGGAGAGAGAGAATAATACTTTCCAAAGGTTTTTTTTTTTTTTTTTTTTTGTATATTCAACAGAGTAGCCATGATCAAAGAGATGAGTTACAAAGAATAATCAGAAGTCTAACTATGTGCATATTTTTAATCAGTAGTGAATGAGTTTGACTTAGATGCAAAATCATTTCATAAATTGTAGGAGGGGGGACCTCAAAAAACCATTATTATTTTTTGGAGGGTGTGCCCCATGTAGTACAGGCTTCCCCTGCTAGATAAGTGTTCTAGGAGCCCATCAGCCTCAGAATGCCAGCTAGCATTGTTGTGAGAGACGGTGTTCAGCTTCAGTGAAATTTTTTTTTTGGGGGGGAGATTCTTTCAGTGCAGTTGCCTATTTGATGATGGGTGATTTACAAGTGCACCTTCCCACACTGTGCTGAGTGTTCAGCAGTTTTTGACCAAAAACAGCATGACACCCATGTCTCACCCTCCCTGTTCACCCAATCTCTCCCCGAGCAACTTTTTTTTGTTCCCTCAGATGAAAAAAGTCCTCAAAGGGAAATGTTTTGCCAATGTGGAAGAGGTGAAACAAAAATGACAGAAGCACTAAAAGTTTAGCATAAAAATTGATGAGTTCAAAAACTGTTTTGAGCAGTGGAAAAGTATCTCAAAAGGTATATTGCATCAAAGGAGAGTACTTTGAAGGTGACTGAAGGTTAAACATGTAAGAATAAATACACAATTTTTAGATAACTAAATTCTGGGCTTTTTGCCCCCACCCCTGTATATATTTGTGCCTTATTCTTCTTGTGTATTCACAAAACTTAAAAAAACACACAAACATACAAAATGGTCAGATTCAGTTTTAGCAAAGAAAACATGAGTAAATTACATTAAGACGATGTGATTTGTTTGCATACTTGATAAAACAACAGCAGATATTCTTATTATTTTATGACTAAAATAAAAACACTAACGTAAAGTGTTAGTGTTGCTTGTTTTCTCTTTTGTGCAACTCATGATGATGATACCTAAAGGACCAAAGCTTATATCGATATGATGGAACGCCATAAAGTAACCAAAAACGACAAGAACGTGGCTTATGTGCATAAGTGAGCAGCAGGAAGGATAGCAGGAATCAGAAGAGCTGAGTTCTAGTCAAGGCAGGGCAGTCACCCAGCTGGGTTTCGATATCTGAGCAATTTACCTACTTGCTCTCGGTTTCCTCGTCCATGGAATGAAGGAGTTGACTTAGACTCATTCCAAAGTCACTCTCAGTGCCAAAGTTTAGTGATTCCATAGTTCAAAGATTCAGAGTGGCATAAATATAGTTTACTGTTTATGACCTGCTTTCCCATAAAGTTGTTTAGGTTAATAATAAAATTAAAAGGCCACCACCTGTCTTCAGTAAGCAGTAGCCTTTAAAAAAATAAAGAGAAATAATATTAATCAATAAATATGGTTCAGTGACAGATAAGTATAATATTTTCTTTAAATCTGTTTTTTTTTTTTTAAAAGGCAGCCGGGCTCGGGGGCTCAGCCTGTAATCCCGCGCCTTTGGGAGGCTGAGGTGAGTGGATTGCCTGAGCCCGCCTGGGCAGCGAGACCTCATCTCTACAATAAATCAAAATGAACCTGGCGTGGTAGCGCACGCCTGTAGTTCCGGCTACTCGGAAGGCTGAGGTGGAAGGATCACCGGAGCCCAGCAGGTCGAGGCTGCGGTGGCCGGGAGCGGCCATTGCACTCCAGCCTGGGGGACAGAGTGAGACTCCAACTCAAAAAAAAAAGGCAATAGGAAGTCAGTGAAGGTTTTGGAGTAGAGAAGTGGCATGATTAAAGTAGCTTTTAAAGTCAGACCATGGTGTGCATCATGCTTGAAAGAAGGAGAGAAAGAAGGCAAAATGGCCTGTTAAAAGGTGATTAACAATAAACAAGGCATGAGATAGTGAGGACTTGGACGGGGGCAGTAATCTATTCATTTATTTGTTTCACATTTATGGAGCTCCTCACAGAGCTAAGGGAAGGGGAGGAAAGACACTGTGTTAACACAGTCACTCTCTATTACCTTTCCCAACTTAATTTTTTTTCATAGAACTTATTACCTAAATTTTTATTTATTATCCATTTATCTGTCTCACCTTTCAGAATGTAATAAGTCCCATGGAACAGACAGTATATTGTCCATGTACATATTAAGCACTCAATAAATACTTGCTGAATGAAAGAATAAGTGAAGGCCAGACTCCGTGACACAGCCTATAATCCTAGCACTTTGGGAGGCCGAGGCGAGTGGATTGCTTAAGCCCGCAGGTTCAAGACCAACCCGGGCAACTTGGCGAAACCTCACCTCTACGATAAATCAAAAATTAGCCGGGCGTGGTAGCATGCCCCTGTAGTTCCAGCTACTTCGAAGGCTGCGGCAGAAGGATCGCCGGAGCCCAGCAGGTTGACGCTAGGTGGCCGTGAGCCTAGGCAGCAGGTCGACGCTAGGCTGCACTCCAGCCTAGCCTGGGCGTCAGAGTGAAACTTCAACTGAGAGGGAGTGAGACTCCAACAAAAGAAAGAAAGAAAGAGAGAGAGAAAAAGAGAGAGAGAGAGGAAGGAAGGAAGGAAGAGAAAGCTATATTTAATCCCATATGCAGAAACAAACATCTTTTCTGATACATTTTATAACTGTGTGGCTTCACACTAATTTAGCTCCAAAAAACCCTAAAGACACTCCTGGTCATGTTTATGATAAACGCAACTTAAGAAATGATTCCTAGCTGGATATGAGACTACTACCTGTAGTCCCTCCTACTCAGACGGCTGAGGTGGGAGGATCGCTTGAGCCTAGGAGTTTGAGCCCACCCCGCACAACATAGCGAGACCTGTCTCTAAAAACCAAACAAAAACATGCATCCTTTTTCGCCTACTCCTAAAGGATTTCTCCATAAATTTTGCTCACCTCCTGCTTAGAAATTATTCTTCTCTGATACAAATGAACCTATAAGAGAGAGATAACATTTGTGCTTTACTTTCAACTTTTCTTTCCAACAGGAATCACTTGGATCTAGATATTTGCTTATTAACTTAATACAATAATTAAAATACTCATTAGCTCTTTCCCTGCAGCTTTAGTTCACAAAGTTGGTTGAAGGTAAATTATACCAAACGTCTTCTCTCAAAGTTGTTAGATGGGACAGAAGTGAAGGTCAGAGACAGAGTGGAGAACTCACAAAGTCAACAACAGTTAGCAATGGTCTCTTCCTCAGTCTCTCTGCGGTTTTTACAACTCTCCCTGTCTTCAATCTTTTCTTTTCCTTTTTTTTTTGTTGGAGTCTCACTCACTCTGCCACCCAGGTTGGAGTGCAGTGGCATGATCATGACTCATTGCAGCCTCAAACTTCTGAGCTCAGGCAATCCTTCCACCTCAGCCTCCCAAGTAGCTGGGACTACAGGCATGCATTGCCACACTAGGCTTATTTAAAAAATTTTTGTTTTGTAGAGACAGGGTCAAGAAATCCTTCTGCCTCGGCCTTCTAAAATGCTGGGATTACAGGCATGAGTCTCCACACTGGCTGTCCTTGACTTTCGAAGTGCTCACTCTTTTCACTCAGGCAGGAAGCTCTAACACCCCTCTCTCTCTGAGCAACAAATGACTCTGCTTTCCTTAAAAATAACAGCCTTAAACATTTGTAGAGCACTTAAATTTTACAAAATGCTTTTTACTTCCATGATATTATTTAAATCTTAGGTAATCTCTGCCCTCAAATAGATTACCACTTTCTTCCCCCTAGAAGAACGGCAAATCCTAGAGTAACAATGTGAGGAAAGGAAGTTGTTCAGATAGCGAGTACTAGTCTGACTAAGTGCTAACAACGCAGTCATGGTTGGACCAAAGTTTTTTGATGGTTCGGGTATCTCACTCAGAACAGAATTGATTTATAACCTTCCAATGGCTATTGTTTTCCTTTGTCTTCTGCTGCCTGGATCACCCATAATCAGTTGTGTTGGAGGTTGGCACTACTCTAAAGGGAATGTAGGTTTCACTTGTCTCTTAGTCTAGTTGCTAGCTGGCTCTTTCTTGCAAGCTGCAAACTGGCAGCTCCTCATCTCATTCCTCCCTTTCCAGGTAATCTCTCTCCTAGGTTGGCTCTAGCACTTATTGAGGGTTTATTAATGACTTCGAAATAAAGGATTCTGTCTGGGCACGGTGGCTCATGCTGTAATCCCAGCACTTTGGGAAGCCGAGACAAGAGAATCGTTTGAGCCCTGGGAGTGCAAGGCCAGCCTGGATAAGATAGTGAGACTTCATCTCTATCAAAAAAAAAAATCAAAAGAATTAGCCAGGTATGTTGGGGCGTGCCTGTAATCTCAGTTACTTGAAAGGCTGAGGTGAAAGGATCACCTGAGCGCCCGGGAGGTCGAGGCTGCAGTCAGTTGTGTTCATGCCACTGCATTCCAGCCTGGGCGAAAGAGTGATTTAAAAAAAAAAAAAAGTCTGCCTTTTGCACTGATACCTCTCCCCTAAATTCTTTTTTCTGTTCACCTGAACTTAGACTATTTCTGTTTTTGTTTTGTTTTGTTTTGTTTTTTTGAGTCGGAGTCTCACTCTGTTTTCCAGGCTGGAGTGCAGTGGCATGCTCATGGTCACTGCAGCCTCGACGTGCTAGGCCCAGGCAATACTTTTCACCTCAGCCTTCCAAGTAGCTGGAACTACAGACACGCGCCACCACACCCGGTTACGCGCCACCACACCCGGTTAGTTTTTTGATTTATTGTGGAGACAAGGTCTCACTAAGTTGTCCAGGCTGGTCTTGAACCCCTGAATTCAGGCCGTCCTCTTGCCTCAGCCTCCCAAAGTACTGGCATTACAGACGTGAGACTATTTCTATTTTTCTTTTTGTTGTGTTGATACTTCCTGAAACTGCACTCATTCTTTTTTCATTTGATGTGTGGGCAGCTTAGAACCTGTTCTGTCCCCACTATCTTAGGCTAACAATTCCACCCACTTGCTTGAGTATTAATCACTCAGGTGCCCTGGGGAACTGTGACTTCTCAGACACCTCATTACATATTTACCATGGCCAACACAATACCTTAGGGACTCTGGTAATAATAATAAAATAATAATAATTACCATTATTATTTACTGGCCCATAGTGCTAAGCAATTTACATAGATGATTTTATTAACTCCTCTTTACAACCGTATGAGGTCAAATTTGAGCAGACAGGTCAACAGATGCTTTATTTGAATTATTATGAATTAAACCATTTAACAGAGGTAGTGACTGAATATGTTACGGTGTACAACTAGTCCTGTACACTAATACCTCCAAGCTCTCAGAAAACACTTTATGTAGATTGTACCTTATGTAGAAAAAGCTTACCCTGATCTAGAAGAAAGGTAAATTCTAGCACACATTTACTAAATTTAGGAACCACAGACAAAGCTGATACTGATCAACCTCACCTCCAACATTTGTATCCTTATATAGTCCCCTCCCCTTGAATCAGGGCTGGGCCTATGAATTGTTTTTTGGGTTTTGGTTTTTTTTTTAGTTGGAGTCTCACTCTGTTGCCCAGGCCGGAGTGCCGTGGCACACTCATGGTCACCCCAGCATTGACCTGCTAGGCACTGGTAACTCAGCCTTCCAAGTAGCCAGAACTACAGGCACGCACTACCTCACCCAACTATTTTTAAAAAATTTCATTATAGAGATGAGGCCACCAAGTTGCCTGGGCTGGTCTCAAACCCACGTGCTCAGGCAATCCACTCGCCTCAGCCTCCCAAAGTGGTGGGATTACAAACTGAGCCACCGAGCCAGCCCTGTGACTTGTTTTAAGGAATAGAATATGGCAGACGTGACTGCTTGCTCTAGGCCTAAGCCTTAAGAAGGCCTGGCAGCTTCCACGTTTAGGAGACTTGAGGCACCATTTGAGAACTTCAGGTGGAGAGGGAGATGCTCTGGCAATATATGGTGAGAGACGGAAGTCTAGCCTTACCAGCATCCAGGTAAGTCTGGTCTTCCAGACATCCCTGATAAAGTGTCAGACATGTGAGTGAAGCTATCCTGAAGATTCCAGCCCTGACTGCCATCTGACTACAGCTATGTGAGACACCCAAAGGAGACCAGCAGAACTGGCCAGCAGAGCACCAACCAGCCAAACCATACAATTGTGAGAAAATGTTTTTAAAAGGATTGTTGTTTTAAGACACTACATTTTGGAATTTTTTTTTTTTTTTTTGAGTCAGAGTTTCACTCTGTCACCCAGGCTAGAATGCAGTGGCATGCTCATGGCCACCACAGCCTCAACCTGCTGGGCTCAGGCGATCCTTCTGCTTCAGCCTTCCAAGTAGTTGGAACTACAGGCATGTGCCACCACACCCAGCTAATGTTTTTATTTATTGTAGAGACGAGGTCTCACCATGTTGCTCAGGCTGGTCTCGAACCCGTTGGCTCAGGTAATCCTCTCACCTCCACCTCGCACAGTGCTGGGATTACAGACATGAGCCACCATGCCCCGCTGGAAGGTTTTTATTAAGCAGCAAAAGATAACCAAAACACTACTAATGTCAATAATGTTAAAGGTTATGGCTGGTTTGAAGTCCTACTGGATAATATTAAATCAAGAGGCCTAGGAATACCAGAATCCTACTTTTAAACTACAGCCATTACCTCTCCCTCCCGCTTACCAAGTTCCCTTCTTGGAGGGAGAAGAGACAGTGGCAAAGGAAAATAACTCTTACCACCAGGACAGCCAGGACCCTGCCTAGTCAAAATAGACACCAGCTGAAACAGAATGCACCTTCACAGTATGACTATCGACCTGGCTGTTCCCTCTATCTAAGCCTGAGAACAGGCCAGGGTTGGAGTGACACCACAGTCCCATGGGAAGAACAGATAAGAGCCCCGGAGGGAACCAAACCCATGTATGTGATCCAAGCACATCATGCGTGACCTTGACCACTGGGAAAAATGACTTAGTCTATGTCTTGGAATCTGATTGACCAGATTAGCCCCTTCTCTCATAGAGAGGAGGGGAAACAGGACAAGAGGCAAGGAAGAGACAGTGAAAGTGCCCCCTTTCCTAGCCTCTGCACCTATTATCTTATTTAATATTCACAATACCTCTGAAAAGTAGATAGTGTCTTCCCATATTACTTATAGGAAAATTAAAAATTAGAGAGGTTAAGTAACTTGTTCAAGATTACAGTTAGTAAGCATTAGGAATGACAGGGGCATGAGGGAAGAGTTACTTGGCAAAAATGAGAAGAGATGATTTTTTTAGTATGGCACATTGTAAAGTCACTCACATTGTCACTTCAGTTGTTTTTTGTTCAGGTGAAAAACAAAGTCAAATGAAAGTGCTGTACCGTTAGAGGCACCCAAGGAAACAGGACCCAAAGTCACTCTTTTTTGTGGCTTGATTATGGAACAGGTGGGAGGAAAGTATCTCTCTCCACTTCAGTAGAGAAATGGCTGCACGCCAGCTGTGGTTGGTGATATGAGTCAGTGAATAGCCACTCAGAAGTGCAGGTGAGGCTCCCCTCCCCCCACATATTCTTGAGAGATGCAGAAGGGACCTGAGGTTCTAATCTTGTGAGGGCTGCTACTGCCCACAGTGTCCAATTGTACTGCCAAACTATGGTGGTCTGGAGGAATGTGTGTTACCCAAACATTATATCTCTAACAGAAAACTATATTTGTTCCACCCCCACATTCTCCACTCAAGTTCCCAGAAGTTTGCAATTATCCTCAAAAGAAGTTTCCAGACCAGATTTACTCAGTTTTGGTTTTCAGTGGGATGATATTTTTTTGTTTTGTTTTGTTTTGTTTTCACTCACTTTAAACTTGGCTGATTGTGGTCATCCCATCCTAGGATGGTGCATTTAGGCCAGCCATGAACCACAAAGCTGTTTCTAGTCAACTTTACCTGCTTGTTTCTTTTCTCTCCTCTCCCTGGATTTGTGGCTCTATATGCTAGCTGACCCAATATGCCTCACCCCATTCCCCACTGGACTCCCCTTCAGGCCCCTTGGGCTTTGACCTCTTGCCCAGTTTTCAGCTATCCTAACTCCTCTAACACAGTATCCCAAATAAATTTAGTTGTAGCTTTTCATATTAAGTCCCAGTACTGCAGAATTCCATCAGCATGTGTTGTCTAAGCCCTATGCCTTGGAAAAGAAACTCCATCTGGAAAAAACAGTGACAGAGAGGAGGGAAGAATTGTTTTTAAGCTGTACTTGCTGGCACTACCAGCAAAATTTCTACCTGCCTGCCTCTGCAACCCTTTCCTTCTAACTCCAAGAGATTTGGAATTATACAAAAATCTCCTTGGTTACAACAACTTTGGAAAACTGTTTGGCAGTATCTACTAAAACTGAACATATGCATATACTTTTACCCAACAATTCTACTCCTAGATACATACCCAACAGAAATGCACACATATGTTCATCAAAAGACATGCACAAGAATGTTCATAGCAGGACTATTCATAACAGCTAAAAACTGGAAACAATCCAAATGTCCAACAGCAGTAGAATGGATAAAAAAAATAGTATATTCATACAATAGACTATACAGCAATGAAAAAAGAATGAGTTACTGTTATGTGCAACATGGATGAATCTTACAAACACAATGTTGAACAAAAAAAGCCACACCAAAAAGAATGCATAATATATATTCCATTTATATGAAATTCTAAAATGGGAAAAACGAATCAACGTTGTTAGAAGTCAGAATAATGGTTATCATATGGGGAGTAGTCACCAGGTGGGGACATGAAAAGATTGGGTGTTAGTTACATTCTGTTTCTTGATCTGGGTACTGATCAAGGTATTCACTTTGTAAAAATTTATCCAGCTGTATACTTGTGATCCATGTATTTTCCTATACGTGGTATACATGAATAAAGTGAATGACACAAAGAAAATTATCCTTGCTTTCTCCTGAAAAATGTGGTTATAAAGGACATCCAAGGTTAGTGACTGGGTATGTGAATTTCCTTGTGTCCCACTTGTCACTTGGGGAAACCTGACAGTGTGTGTTTTCTCTGTTCAGATGGATACCTGCCCCATCTGCAAGTGGACATCATGGTATTTGGCAGGACATGACCAGTGGTATGGTTCACAGTCAACACAATACAGGTCTCCACTCCTTGATTCTCAGGTGGACTCGAAGACACATACTGTGGGACTAGCTCTGAGAAGGATTCATGGAGTGTTCTGGGATGAGTTAACCAGGTTGATAGAATGAGACAGCTTTCAGGCTGCAGAACATGGGGCCACAGCAAATGTGTAGGATGCTTTAAGGGCTGAAGCTGAAAAAGCAGACCAAGGAGCATATCTTAGAGAATTACTTAGCCAAGGAGGTGAGGCTGAACAGCAGAAGCTAGACACATGACAACAGGACGAAAATGAAGACCATCAGGACAGAGCAAGTGGTTTTGGTAGGAAAGGTGTATGAGAATGAGCAGTCATGGGTTTTCTATCGGGCCTTTTAAGTCTCTGGAATTGGAAAGGGCTGTGAAGAGGCTGGGCTGTTTTACGCAAAAATCCTAAACTCCATTTTCTGGGCTTTTTGTTTTGGTGACATTTCCCATTCACATTCTACCTCCAGACTCTCATTATACCTTCTGGGATCTTGGTTCCTTGAACATTTCTTAGCTCCTCTGGCTTTTATTATTTGAACATTTCTTATTGTCTGGGCATGAGAAATTCTATACTTTTGCCAAAAACGTCCCTGGCTCTCTCAACCTCTTGCAGGTCAATGATACACCTCTCCTTCAGTCACAGTCATCCCACCAGGATGGACCTGGAGAAAAAACAAGAGCAGCTGGAAGCAAGCAAGTCTATTGCTGCGAATTTCAAGATCATTTCTTTGCTGCTCAAGTCCCTGAACACCTTCTCTGATGTTCTATCCCTGTTCCAGTCTGTTCCCTCTTGGACTGTGTTGTTGCACTTAGAAAACTCATGCCAGTTAACTTGGGAATCATATAAAGAAAACCCCTAATATCTGTCTTTCACACTGGGAATTTCTCCAGGCTATAGTCCTTTCTTTCCCCCTTTGTTTCTTATCCTCTTATTTTTCTATCTGTATTGGGTCTATACTTTGGCACCCCTCTAGAATAGTAAGGGTAATAGGTAGTCTACCCTGGTCCTTTTCAGGATGCTACCCTACCTGGCTGTCATCATCCCATTTTATATTATCAAAGGTAATCAAGATTCCCTTTGTTTCTATGAACTTTCTTGTTATTTAAGTAGTTATTTGATATTTCCTTCCAAAATGTTACAAACAAAGATCTGATCCAACAGCAGCAATACAAAGTAGGGGACGCCTGCATTTAGAAAACTGACAAAATGGGTTGAAATGCTGGATCTATCTTTTAGTTAGGAGACTTTGTGCAAGTTATTTGACCTTTCTAAGCCTCAATTTCCTCATCTCCAAAATGGGGATCAAGTCTTGGAGGGTTGTTGGGAAAATTATATAATATTATATGAGGATGATACCTGGCTCCTATGAGCTACTTAATAAATGCTGGCTGTTATTGCTGCATGCTTTGTTAAAAGAACAACAGTTATCTTCCCAGTTGCCGAATGGTGTTAAGTTCAGCTGATCTAAAAAAGTGAATGCATTTGCTGAGAAGTACACAAATGAATCTTTCTTTATGAGTGTCAGCCAAGAGAAGCATAAATAGCAAACTCTGCAAAGAAACATATTCTGAGGTTCAGAAGAATGCACTTCAAGAATACAAATTAAACACCAATTTTATTACACAATACAAGGCACAAGTATTAAGAAATTGAAAGAATTTTAAAAGTCACAGTGCTAGAGTATTGCTGATCTTAATAAATAGCTTTTGACTGTAGTAGGGCCTAAGGGAAGCTGGCTCCAAGGTAGTATATGTTGGATCTGCCTATATAGAATTCTAGAAAGAAATGGTAATTGTGTTGAATGTGGCAGCAGGTGGAGGGTATGAGAAAGCAAGGCCGCAACAAGAATTGCAAGGGCTTGGGCAGCAATAAGACAAAGGCCAATTAATCAACAGAAGTTGGGAGTAAATAAATATCAGAGAGCAAAGCAAGATAGGATGACCAAAGTACATGCAAACAGTCTGCAGGGAGGAGAGCTATTGATCAGTCAAACAGTTGGCCTCAGAGAGGGTCACAGAAAACATGGAAGGAGAGACAGAGTTGGAGGGAGAACAGACAGGTGCCCAGACCCAGCATGAAGAAGCAGTATGTTCTCTTTGCTTCAGTAGCCATTATAGTTCCCTCACCCTGGTGAGAGGGCATCTGGAGTGAGCCTGGTCTATAATCTTGCTAGTAAAAGTGACTGGATGGATAGAAGTGGGACTGAGAGTTGACAAATTTCTCTGAAAAAAAATTTCTTCAATGGCTTCTTGGATCCAAGTTTACTCTTGTGTCATTGATAGAAAGAAAAGATTTAATTGGAGCATAGAGCTGATCCATAAATCCCCAGGGGTAATCCTCTGGTCCATAACCTTCCTAGTTAATAAAATGGCAGGATTATCCATGGTTTCTTTCTTTTTCTTTCTTTTCTTTTCTTTTTTTTTTTTTTTTGAGTTGGAGTCTCTTTCTCTGTCACCCAGCTTGGGGGCAATGGCATGCTCACGGTCACCGCAGCCTTGACCTGCTGGACTCAGGTGATCCTTCTGCTTCAGTCTTCCAAGTAGCTGGAACTACAGCCACGTGCCACCATGCCAAGCTAATTTTTAAAATTTATTGCAGAGATGAGGTCTTACCATGTCGCCCAGGCTGGTCTCAAACCTGTGGGCTCAGTCAATCCTCTCACCTCCATCTCCCAAAGTGCTGGGATGATAGGTGTGAGCTACCACAACCAACCCATGGTCTCTTTCTGAGAAAATTATCTAGTGTGTCTAGTAGTCTTTCTGGTTATATTCCAAGCAGAGAAGTAGAGGAAACATTCTATCCTGGGATCATATTTTCCTTTGAGATGCACAATGAAAATCTTTAAGGAGTCGAAGAAAGTGTACAGTCATCTACCCTGAATGTACCTGATCTCATCTGATCTTGGAAGTTAAGCAGAGTCTGTGTCTGGTTAGTACGTAGATGAGAGATCACCTGGGAATATCAGGTACTGTAGACTAAAAAATAATAAAGATTCCAAAGAAGTTCATCTCAAAGCCTCTGAGAGGATCTTTTGTCTGGCGGTGCATCAATTTTTATATAGATGAGCTAAGTTCCACAGAAAATGTTTGAGGCCGTATTACATAATGGAAAGTACATGAGTTTTAGAGCCTGACAAATCTAGTTGGAATTCCAGCTTTACCACTTACCAAGTATGTGACTTTGTACGAATAATTTAACCAGTCTGAATCTCAGTTTCCTCACTATATAGAGGAGATAATCTCTATTGGAAAGAGTTGTTGTGAAGGTTAAATGAGACAAATCTCAGCAAGCCTGACACATTGACGCTATCGGCACTCCATAGGTGACCATTCTCTTCCCTTTCTGCTGGCCTTTAATGGAAAGAGCCATGCCTTCTTTCTTTCTTTCTTTCTTTTCTTTTCTTTTTTTTGGAGTCAGAGTCTCACTCTGTTGCCCAGGCAGGAGTACAGTGGCACACTCATGGCCACCCGAGTGTTGACCTGGTGGGCTCAGGTGATTCTTCCATCTCAGCCTTCCAAGTAGCCAGAACTACTGGCAAGTGCTACCTCACCTGGCTAATTTTTTGATTTATTGTAGAGACAAGGTCTTACCAAGTTTCCCAGGCTGGTCACCTTCTTTCTTTCTTTTTTTAAAAGTAGGATTTATTGAGAGGACAGAAAAGCTTCCAGAGCAGGAGGGGACCTGAGAGGGTTGCTCCCTTATTTCTTATTGTGAAGTTTCCTCTGTTTACTTGGACTTTTTAGACATATTTGACTGCTGTCTTGATTCTAAGGTTCTTATCAGAACATAGAGAAATTTGTAATTACAGTATGGTAGGCAGAATAATTGCTTCCCACAACAGCCATGTCCTAATCTCTATAACCTGTGAATACATTACCTTACTTGGCAAAAGGGACTTGGCAGATGCGGTTAAGGTTAAGGACCTTGACATGGGGAAATTATTCTGGATTTTCTGGGTGGGCTGAACCTAGTCACATGAGTCCTTAAGAGCACTGAAGCTTTCCCAACTGAGAGGTCAGTCAGAGTCAGAGAGATGTGATGAAACAGAAGTCACTGTTCCTGTCTTTGAAAACAAAAGAAGGAAACCATGAACCAAGTTAGTGTCCTTTAGAAGCTGGAAAAGGCTAGGAAACAGATTCTTCCCTAGAGTTTTTGGAAACAAATGATGCCCTGCTGATACCTTGGTTTTTAGCACAGTGAGGTCCGTATTGGACTTCTAACCTATAGAACTATAAGAAAATAAGTTTGTGTTGTTTAGGCCACTATGTGTGTGGTAATTTGTTACGGAAGCAATAGAAAACAAATGTATAAAGGCATCAAAAAAGAGCTCAAGACCCATAAGGATGATTGACAGTATGGCTATCCAAGTAACCAACTGATGATTCATAATAATCAAGCAGTAAATGTAGATGATGATATGATGAATATGATCTATGTTCCTAGCTCCTCACAAATATTATTAGAAATAATACTTCACACCTATAATCCCAGAACTTTGGGAGGTGGAGGCGAGAGAATTGCATGAACCCAGAGGTTCGAGACCAGACTGGACAACTTGATGAGACCTCGTCTGTACAATAAATTAAAAAAATAACCAGGTGTGGTGACACACGCCTGTGGCTCCAGTTACTTGAAAGGCTGAGGCGGAAGGATTGCCTGAACCCAGGCAGTCAAGGCTGCGGTGGCCTTGAGTGTGCCAGGCTGGATTCCTCAGGGTTCATGTGCTCTTCCTAAGCTTCCCCAAACCTGAGACTTCCCAGACATGGCGATTCATTCAGGTTACCTTTAGTAATAAATGGTTTATTGTAAAGGCACATATTCATGGAAACCCAGGGGAGGATGAGCAATCAGGGTCAGGAAGAACAGGATTCAGAGGAAGCTATGGATTCAAGGTAGTTCCAAGACCTCAGCCAGAGGATTTTGTAAACCTTGACACTCTGTGACTCAGCCACTCCCTTTGTGTCTGCTCCTCTCGGCTCACAACTGCCTGGCGTTCGTACCATCTATTCCGTGTGCCTTCTCTGCATCATAGGCTCTGCTTACTCATAACTTGACTCAGTCAGACCTTTGATTCATTCAGGTCCTCTCCTGACTCCTCTGACTTCCCTTGACCCCAGAGCTTTTCAGCTTTCTTCATGCACTTATTCGTTAATATGAAAAGTCTCTATTGAGCAACGATAATGTGCCCCCATGCACTTTATTATCTAGTCAGAGAGAAAGACATCAATCAGATCATTACAAAAGTACCTCAGGTGCATTCTGACGAATTCAGCTTATTTGTTCAAACAAGGTCTTAGGATCACTTGCTGGAAGCTCCACGGACTGGCTGCCTTCAGGAACAGCAGCAACAAGCTGTCCTGTTTAATTCCACATGACCCTTCCCCCTCCCCCACCATCCCGCCAGAGCTGATTAAACTAAGGATTGGCATTTGACCAGGGACAATTAATACACTGGCTGGCTAGCAACTGCAGTTTAATTCAAATTAATAAGCTTCCTTAGAAGGAAGAAATTACAGTGTAGCAGACATTATATAGAATTGATGTGTTTACCACTGGGGGATAAACCTTATACCCAGAAGAGTGATCTAGATGTGGAGGGATTTCATCCACAGGGAATGTTCTCATTTCTAAAAGAGAAAGTTAGAGGCCACTTTTTTTTTTTTAAGCAGGATTTATTGAGAGTACAGAAACACTCCCAGAGCAGGAGGGGACCCGAAGAGGTTGCCCGAGGACACTTGTTTGATTCAGGAACTCTGAGCAGGGAGCAGGGTAGAGAGCCGGAGTGGTTTTGAATTTAACATAGTGCTGTGTTTATCACTCAAATGATGGCCGGAGTGAAGCTTAGGGAAACTGTGCCAAGTTCCCTGCAGGAAAGTATCATAACCCTAGAGAGGGGTAAATCAATGATAGTTTATATGAGGTTTGCTTCTCAGGGATTCTCTATGACAGTCCTTGGTCTGGGCCCAAGTGCATAGGTTTCAGCATAACGTGCCTATTATGCCAAACTCTAGGTCATGTTTACCTCAGACAGTTCTCAGTGAAGCATTTTAGAGATGCCATGGCATTTTAGATGAGTCACACAAAGGCATCATGGCACAACTGTAGCACATGACCTTGAGTTCTCCTACTGGAACTCACAGGTAGGAGTTTATGCGGAGAAGATCAGATCGAAGGGCAGTCCTTTACACTGTTGGATATGAGTTGGCAACAAAGCTGGCATAGCTCAGTTAGCTATAGGCTCTGTGTTGTGTCATTGCTATGGCTGGAAAGGAGGAGAGGCCCCAGGGATGCTGAATAGTAACAACATTCTCTGGGAGGCAGATTGACTGGTAGTTCCTGGGAGTTTGTGTATTCCAGTTTTTGGAACAGGATGTTGGCACATTTGTTTCCTCTGAGACCATCAGGTAGTATGTCCCAAATCTGACTTGGAGAAGAGTATTTAGTGTCAGTGCAGGGCTAACTTGGGGTTACTGTGGACCCTAATCACAGTCCTGGAACACAGAAGCAGATATCCAGGATCTACCAAGAACAGGAGAATACTGACCAGCAAAGTGGATTGATGAGGCTTCACTAAGAAGGCCCAGGAGCTGGGGAGGGACAAGCATGAAGGATTCTTCAGTTTCTGGAATACCTGTAGCTGCTAGAGACCACTGGCATCCCCCAGTCCCACCTTATACTATCCTTCAGGGTCCACCTGGTTCAGCTTTCTCATGTTACTGGTGTACATGCCAAGACTCAGAGAAGCCAACTAATCTTGTCTACTTCAATTAATGGTTGAAGTAAGAATAGGACTCATGGGATGACCTCTCTTTTAAAAATGTCTGGCAGGAAAGGATCATGGTCAGAGCTGAAAAGCAGGCAATGAAATGCCCTTCGTGTGAGCATCACTTTTACACACATGCTAAGAACCCGTGTGTTCAACAGGTCCTCAGCGTGTAGTGATGGTGTTGATGGAATTGCCCTTGATTCTCTGTAATGACTGATAAATGACATCATTTAATCATCGCGTTGGGTAAGCCAGAAACCTCAATGGCCCTTGATACGTGACCCATATCCAGTCCATCACCAAGTCTTGTCTATATCACCTTCTATCCATTTCTTTTTCTCAATAACCACCTCAGTTATTGAGGCTCAGTTGCCATCTTCTCTTACCTGGACTTCTAGGACAGTTTTCTAATGGTCTATTTACATTTCCTCTGCTTCCTCTCACAGCAAGTGGTAGTCTTTCAACCACAGCCTTATTTTTTAAATTATTAATTAATAGACTTTATTTTTGGCTGGGTATGGCGGCTCAAGCCTGTAATCTCAGCACTTTGGGAGGCTGAGGCAGGAGAATCATTTGAGCCCAGGAGTTCAAAACTTGCCGAGATAAAATAGCAAGACCTCGTATCTACAAAAAATATAAAAATTAGCCAGGTGTGATGGCACATACCTGTAGTCCCAACTACTTGGGAGGCTGAGGTGGAAGAATCACCTGAACCCAGGAAGTGGAGGTTGCTGGACGCCAGAATCACACCACTGCACTCCAGCCTTGGCAACAGAGCAAGACTCTGTCTCAAAAAAAAAAAGACTTTATTTTTTAGAGCAGTTTCACAGGTTTACAGAAAATAGAGCATATGGTACAGAGAGTTTCCTTATATCTATCTAGTTTCTACTTCACTCACAGTTCGTCCATTATTATCATGGTGTGTTAGTGTGGTACATTTGTTACAACTGATGAACCGATATTGATACTTTCTTATTCACTAAAGTCCATGTGACATTAGGGTTCACTCTTGTGTTGTACAATTCTCTGAGTTTTAACAAACGGATGGCACATATCCACCGTTACAGTATCTTAAGAAGAGTTTCACTTCTTTAAACATGCCCCATGCGTCACCTAGTCATCCTTTGCCAGTGGCCTTTTCAAAAAATGCAGATCTTCTGACTTCTGTCACTCAGCCTCACCTTGTTCCACTCTCGAGTTTTCTGTCTGCAACCATACTGGTCTTTTTGTTTCACTTCCGCCAGCCACACTCAATACTGCCTCAGAAGTTTGCTCGTGCTCTTCTTTCTTCTTCCTGAAACGCCCCTTTCTACCTCCTGGTCCCACCCTCAGGTCTTTTCACAGTTTGTAATTATGTTATTACATTTATGTGTGTGACTATTGGATTTGCCTCCTTCCTAGGCTGTGGGATCCCCACTGGCAAAGCTGTGTTGTTGCACCCATAGTACTTGGCACATAGTAGTTGTTGAATGATATTAATAATTAAATTAATAAACAAACAGAACAGAGTTTCACTGGACTGGGAAGACTACGGAAGGTTTGCAGTGATTCCCAGGGGATGAAAGGGAAGGGAAAACTGATGGAAAACAAGGAAAAAAGTTTTATTCAATAGGCTGAGAGCACAGTTGAAGATTTACAGAGGACTCAACCCCTCAGATGATATCAGGGGAGGGAGCTGGGTGGGTGGTTACAGTGATAGAGGGTTTAAGATTTTCAGGGTAGAACTGTTTTGGTGGTGACAAAGCACAAGGTGTGGCTACAGAAGACCACTGAAGAGAATTGGAAGCGAAGACACTGAGTTTGAAAGGTCAAGGAACCAAAAAGCTGGGCCATTGAATAGGTGATCCACAGAGTCAGCAAAATCTTCCTCTCCCCTGGGAGAAAGAAGTGAGCCGGGTATTTAATAAATGTGAGAGTATAACCAGGATGGTAGATGACAGAGATGGAAGGAGAGAAGTTGACAAGTTGGATGGCATGGACTTCAGTGGGGCAGAAGTTTTTTCTTCGAGGAGAAATTGCTTAGAACGGCCTTAGTGAACTCAAAGAATGGCTCTAATGCCTCCCTGTATTGGGGGCATGGGAGAATAAATAGCTTCTACTGGAAAGGATAACAGGAGAAGTGGGAAAAGTAGGGGAAAGCCAGGTTTCAGTTGAGGCTAAAAGGTGAGGGAGCTTAGCTAGATCTCTGGTTGCATGTAACAGAAACCAGTTCTAGCTATCTGTGGCCAGTAGGGAGTGGAAGGTTGGGGGAATTGGGAATCTTGGGGACATTGAACAAAATGGTAGCCACTGTCCCACTATTATGGGTGAAAAGATGCTATGAATGTCTTTGTGAGCTGGGAAGATACTGCAAAAAGCTTTTTACTGTAGATAGTTCTATGCAGAAGTTAAAGAAGCAGGGGAATTTGTTCACCAACAGGCCGGGGTTTCATAAGACACAAATGGAATGTCTAGTACAGTAGAAAGAAACAAAAGTACAGAGAAGTACGGGATTAGAGTGGCCTGTGGGTGCCAAATGGTGGTGTCAGGAAGGTGGCATCTAGAATGGGAGCTGCAGGAGCACCTACAAGCACATGGTGACATTTGTCCCATCTATCCAGTACCCAGGCCCCTGTTCCATTCCAGATATCTGTCTGCTGATTCATCTTCACTTGCAGAATTTCAATTTCTGATCTCCTTCATCTCATCCTTCTTTGCCCCAGGACATTTCTTAGACCTACACTGTGCCACCAAACCTTCTGCTACCTCCCTGAAAGGCTACACCCTGGATTATTTGTTAAACCAATGTCCAGTATGTGGATCAGATGCTGATTCAGCCTGCCTCACTGAACCGTGTCAAGCCCCTCCATCTTCTAACTTACCACATTATTGTGTTGTAATTATTTCTATGTGTCTCCCTTGTCTTCTGATGAGTTTCTTCAGAACAGGAGCCATTTCTTGTTATATATATATATATTGCCTAGCACATTGCTTGTGACCTAGACAGGGTCTAATTTGTTGACTGAACGAATGCTGAATGGGTAAATGGACCTTGATCTCTCTCTCTTTTTTTTTTTGAGTTGAAATTTCACTCGTCGCCCAGGCTAGAGTGCAGTGGCACACTCATGGCCACCACACTTGGTTAATTTTTTGGTTTATTGCAGAGACAATAAACCAAAGTTCCCAAGTTGCCCAGGTTGGTCTCGAACCCATGGGCTCAGGCAATCCTGGCTAATTTTTTTGGCTGATTGTAGAGATGAGGTCATGCTAAGTTGCCCAGGCTGGTCTCAAACCCATGGGCTCAGGCAATCCTCTCACCTCAGCCTCCCAAAGTACTGGGACTACAGGCGTGAGCCACTGCACCCGGCGACCTCGATCTCTTATTGCCCTGTTCCTGTTAGACTCTGAGAGGCAGTCTCTCTGGTAAGACTTTCCCATTCTTACCCACTCTATTCTGTGATGACTGATTTCCTGGCTCTGATTTCATGCTTGCCAGACATAGACCACCTGCTAGACCAACCCAGTTCAAGAGACACCATGTCCTGATTCACTCTGGCCTGCCTTCCCAGAGTATAAACCTGACACACACTGAGTGTTTTCTCCACTTCCTAAAAGGACATCTCTACAACATGGGCTGAGTCCCCATCCCTGAACACTCGGATTAGGGCCAGGATTCACCAGATGAATTCTTTTCCTACCTTCAACATCTCTACTACCCTAGCAGAAGGGAAGCCCAACATAAATGCATAGAATGGCGGAAAATTTACATAGCCATGATAACCCATGATTTCAGGAAAGTGATTACTTCCAGAATAGGAGGAAAATGGGATGAGGCTGACCAGGGACAGGCTATGGGAGCTTCCATGGTAGAACTGATATTTTATTTCTGAAGATGGATATATAAGCCTCCACCATTCCTTAAATCTTTTTGTAATTCTGAAGCATTTCAATGAAAAAGTTTAGAATGAGTAGCACTCAGCTTTTACCTTAGTGGAATGCCTGCAGGTGAACCTAGGGATAGAGACAGTGCTGGCTGCTGGACTCTAGAGGTTTAGGGGAATTAAATCAAAGTGTTTAGCAGAAAGAGGACAGAGGGGCAGAGGAGGGCTTCTGGGCTCAGAGCCAACATCTTAGACCACAAGGCCATAAGCTCAGTTTGACTGACTATGAAAGCCTGTGAATCTATTGCGTTTACTGCCGAAAATCTTCAAAATAGGCAATTCCCAGCTTATTAGTTTATTTGTTGGTCTGTTGTCTGGAACTAGGAACAAGTTTTCCTATAGAAACAATATTACAAATGGTGGTTCTGCCCCAAGGCCAGCCCACAAAAGCTTACAGAACCCTAATGTACCTGAAATATTGTACTAATAATACTAAAGATCCTGACCACTATTTATAACAGTGTTTCTGTGGGAAAGTGCATTTGGAGTTTTAATGCCAGTAACACGTATTCCTCAGCCCTGTGAGCCCTCCACACTCTTGACCTTATTCCCACACTGCCAGCTCTTAGCAGAATGGCTCCCTAAGCAGTAGAGGGCAAATTCATTGCTTTCTGTTGCTACAGGAAACTTCAAGCTGAAGTTTTGCAATTCATCTTCCCTGAGCTGACCCCAACCCCTGCCATGTACACAGGCCCATAATCTAAGTTTAGCTTTCCAAGCACAACATGAAGCCTCTTATACATGAATGCCTTATACCTCCTATCACAGGCCAATATATAAACTCTGTCACAGAAGGGACCCAATATGTATATTTCTGGGATGCCAGGGAATATAATCAGGAGGTCTCATTTAATGAGAATAATGAAACTTTGGGACTAGTAGAATCCCTAAAGCACTGGAAAGAGACAACATTTGAATAGAGGACAGTATAACCCAGAGGAGAATTCACCCCGATGTTGTTTAGAATGAGATGGAAAAAAAATGTGCCTAGGGTTAGGACCCTGGTGGCTTTGGCAAGAACAAATATCCCTGAGTGTGATACAGATACTCAAACACTCTCACTTGGAAAGCTCATTTAGAGAACTGAAATCTGAAAGGTCCACATGGCATTTGGGGACCTAAGAATAGAACTATCATTTCTTCATAGACAAAATGTCTTTTCTGATAGCTATGAAAAGTTGTAATTATAGGAAATGTTCTCACTACACCCTCCCAGCCTCAATGGTAGAAAGCAATGACATGGGGTGGTCCTGTTGGCTGAAGAAGCGTGTGAGTTCCAGGAACACTCAGGACTAGAGGAACTTGGGGCTGTTGGGGCTGAGCCCTAGTACCATTCAGGGCTTATTTGGCAAAACACTCCAATAAGGACAATATCTTCCCTCTACCGTGTCCAGTCTTGATAGAACTTTAAATCAAACTACTTTATTTTTTCCTAGCCAGAGAGCTAGGCAAACAGACTATCTCCTGAGACTTAATCTTGAATGGCAGGACTTAGGCTCTAGAAATCCAATTGACACCTGTTGTCCCGACTCTGTGCCCACAGACTTCCTCAAGGACTTCCTGTTGTCTGGCTTCCTGTCCTTCTCCAAGCAGATTCTCCAGCTTCCCCAGTAAGTTCCAGCAGCTGCCTACTATTCTCCTAAAACAGTTATTTTCTACTCAAGTTATCCAGAGTCTATTTCTGCTGTGTATAACTGAGGAACTCTAATGAATAGACTGATGGCAGAAGGTTGATAGATCAGGACAAATCTGCCACTACAACTTATAAAGCAACTCAAAGTTTAAATGTGCAGAAAGCATAGTTACTGCATATCATCTCCATATACAGAAAGGACAGTTCATGTCACTGTGATGTGATGAGCTCAACTTTTACCTGAGAGGGCAAAGGTGGAGTGTAGAAGAAAGGTAATATAGGCATTACCCAGAGGGCAGATTCCCACTTCCTAGCCCTGCACTGTGCTATTTACTCTGATGACATAACACATAGGATAGTTGTATTCAGTGGTAACCATGGTTTCATCTCATTTATTTAGGGAAATTAATACATTCATTTGTATTAATGGAAAGATTTTTAGGAAAACAGACAAATTGCAATGCCATTCCTTTGTCATCATTTAAAAAGAACCGAATTAAGAGATTCAATGTTAGTTTAAAAATAACGGAGACAAATGTGTCTGGAAATAGCAAAACAGTTGGCCAAATAAAGTGAGGTATGTTTCAACTCAACCAATTGGCAGTTTCTATTTGCTCCATGATTAGCAGTCTAGGTGGCTGAGCTTGTCTGAGAAGGGGCAGGTTACTTTATCCATGGATACCTGGTTCAAAGAGAGACCTCCATTGTACCATATGGTCTGCGGTGCCTCAGACTATGGGCTATCCCGGTCCTCAGCCTATGGGGCAGCCTGGTCTTTAGGTACAGGAGATGTTTCACATCTCAGTGGAGCTCAGGTTCATAGGTTCTGGTCTTTAGACTAAAACCGTGATAGCCTCAGGGGGCTCAGGCAGCTTTCTCTGACCTAGCTGGTCTCTCTCCTACCTGACATGAGACCGCTACGTCATGGATAGAAACTAGGGACATCCAACGTGCATGCTGCTTCTCAGTTTCTGGTTCCCACTGGAGGCCCATGGCCCAACCATGTCCTGGAAAACACACTTCCTTTCCCCATTACCATATTTCTGTGCGTCCCTTTACCCCCCAACCTTAACCAAACCCTATCTCACCTATGACTTCTGGTTCCAGCTGAGTACAAGGCTTAGAGAAAAGGACTTTTAGACACAGAAGTGAAGGAGCTTCCCTGTTGCATAAGGGGACCATACAATAGATCTGGTGCCATGTGACAAGTCTTACCGCATATTCTCTTCTGAGTCAGAGACAGAGTCCTGCAGTATGTATCATTGACTCCCTCCTTTTAGTGACAGTTTTTATCAGCCTCTCCACCTCCTTCATCCCTGTCCCTTTGTAATAAAGAATAGAGAATTCTATCTCTGCGGAATTACCACTTCTGTGAGTCTTCCATCTGAGATCACTATCTGAGATCACTATCACTGATCTCGAACTTCTGACAAAGGTCTTTACAAAATAAAAAACTTCAAGGAACCCACAACTTTACCCATATCTGGAAGGAGAAAGCAAGAAAAGCTGTCTTAAAGATCGGTAAGTCTAAATGACGGCATTGCCTTTTGCCTATGTAGTGACTCAGCCATTTAATGAGCAGCCTCTTGTACGACTTTTTGAAGATCACAATCCACCTGCACAATCTCTTGATTCCTCCCCAAGCTGACGCAAGCCCATGAGCCAGGATCCTTGACTACCGGCCATAGCACCACTCCAGGTCAACTCCAGGAACTGAGTTAGAGATCCCATGGTTATCTACATGGTGGCCTTACACTTTGTACCCAGCCAAGTTTACCGCAGGCATTGAGTAATTCCTGAGATTTTCACAGCCTTCTTCTTTTACTGGACTAAAACTTATCTTCTCAAAAGGAAGAAAATGTTTCCCTCAGATATAGGGTTAGATAAAGCATTCTAGCAGTTGAAGACTTGCTTGTCTCTTTCCCAGTTTTGCCTTATCTGGACCCAAAGAGCCCTACACCATTGATACCAACACCTTTAATAGTGCAGTGGGGTCATGTTAACCCAAGATAAGAGAGTTGTGGCTCTGGTAATAATCGGTCCCTGAGGGGGAAGCTAGCCTGACTGATATCAGCTACCTGAGTTAAGACTGAGAATTACTTACCTTGGTCACCTTAGAGGTTTGGAAGCATCACCTCCAAGTATCTGGCATCCTATAGTAACATGCTTGGACCACTAGAGCCTGGAGTAGCAAAGATAGACCTAGTCGAGCCCTTTTCTTGGAGTGTTTTGTTTTTACTATCTATTATGAACTCAGCAGTCAAATAGCCATGTGGGTTCCCTATTACAAAGCACCAGGAAGTAGAGGAAACATCTTTCATCTTGGAAATCATCCTGTGGCTATAACTAGCAAAAACAGTTCAATGTCTGCCTTCTAGAGTCACCCAGGAGTAGATCGAGGAGACCCCAGGCACCATGAAGCTCCTTTACCAGAACCTGTGTCTGCATTTCCACAAGAAGGGAGCCCTGTTGCAAATACTTTGCCTTTCTGTAAGGGAATTCTGATTCACACCTCATACCATATCTCGAAATGAAATCCTGTTAACTTAAGGCATTATGTATAAGAAAACAAAATATTAAAATACTAGAAGAAAAAGTGATAAACATTCATCTTGTCTCTTAGGTATAAAAAAACTTGAAATCATTAAATCAATAGATGCAATACCAAAATAAATAAATTCAATAACATAAAGAAAATATATTCCCTATAACAAATTATCATTAAAATGCCAATAATTAATATGAGAAAAGGTGAACATACTTTAAAGTCTTTATTATGTTGCATTTACATAAATCCATAAGACAGATACTGTGATCCAAGTTTAGAAAAATAGGTAAAAAACATGAACAGACAATTCACTGTGGCTGAAACACAAATGACTAAAAAATATGAAAAAGTATTATATACATAGTAAAATGTGAAAAAAGTATAATTGTAGAAGTATTCTTTTTTCTTTTTTCTGAGTTGTACAGGCTGGGGTGCAGTGGTACACTCACGGTCACCCCTGTGTTGACCTGCTGGACTCCAGTGATCCTTCTGCTTCAGTCTTCCAAGTAGCCGGAACTACAGGTGTGCGTTACTCCGGCTAATTTTTTATTTATTGTAGAGATGAGGTCTCACCAAGTTGTCCAGGCTGGTCTTGAACCCGCGGGCTCAGGCAATCCATTCGCCTCGGCCTCTCAAAGTGCTGGGATTACAGGTTGAGTCACCAAGCCCAGCCTGTACAAGTATTCTTTATCAAAGATGTTGCCACTGACATAAATAAATAATATCCAGGATAGGTACAGTAGCTCATGCTTGTAATCCTAGCACTCTGGGGGGGGGCCCAAGGCAGGAGGATTGCTTGAGGCCAGGAATTCAAGACCAACCTTAGCAACATAGTGAGATGTCTCTACAAAAAAAAAAAAATTGCTGGGCATGGTGGCACACACCTGTAGTTCCAGCTACTCAGGAGGCTGAGGTGGAAAGATTGCCTGAGCCCAGGAGGTTGAGGCTGCCATAAGCCGTGATCATGTCACTGCACTGCACTCCAGCCTGGGTGACACAGTGAAATGCCAAAAAAGAAGAAGAAGATAATATCCAATGCTGGTGAGAATGCAGACAGGAATGTAGATTTGACCTGATTTTCTGTAAAACAATATGATCTTATGTATCAAGAGTCCTAAAATGCTCAGGCTTTTTGAACTATAATTTTATTTTCAGAAATAGCTTTTAAGAAAATAATCAGAAATGTGAGCATAGTTTTATGCACAAAAGTATTTATCATAGTATAATTTGTAAATGAAAACAACCTAAATATTCAACAATAGTGAAAGTGTTATCATAATGTATGATCTATACACATAAAATTCATGGCTTCCATATGCAGTCATTAAAAATAATTTTGTTTCATAGAGAAACTTGTGAGATAATGGCGGGTGTAAAAGACAATAGCAAACTGAATACACTCATAAACTGTATTTTTAAATTAGATTAAAAGACCAATTAAAATTGATGGGAGTAGAAATAATTTTTTGTTTTATTCTTTATACTTTTCTATATTTTCCATATTTTTTTACCCCAATACATGTTTATGTTTTTTAAATTGCCTCTGCACTTCTCACTAGTAATTTCTTTTTTTCTACAACTTTATACCACAGTGAGTCTTCTGATGTGTATAAAGAATTGCGCTTTATATAATGACCAATACTATTTACACATTAGATCATTGCATATTTAAAAACTTTGTGATTTAATATCTATTATCTTGGAGCACAACTGAATTAATCAGTAGAGTTTATTTTATTTTATTTTATTTTTTGAGTTGAGATTTCACCCTGTTGCCCAGGCTGGAGTGCAGTGATGCCATCCCAGTTCACCACAGACTCAAAATCCTGGGCTCAGGTGATCCTTCTGCCCCAGCCTCCTGAGTAGCTGGAACTACAGGCACACGCTACCACGGCCAGTTGATTTTGACAAATGTTTTGTGTAGACGAAGTCGCACTATGTTGTCCAGGCTAGTCTGGAATTCCTGGGTTCAAACAATCCTCTTGCCTTGGCCTCCCAAAGTGTTGGGATTACAGGCAGTAGCCACCGCACCCAGCCAGTAGAGTTTACTTTAGACTGAAATAATACTTCTACAGTTTAGTCTAAACTGCTTGAACACTTCTAGGGACCCCCTCCCAGACGGCAACCTGCAGGACCGCTTCTCAGTCAAAAGTTCCGGCCCTCTGCTACCTTTGTCTTGGGCCATGTCTCTGGGCTCCATCTTTTATTTTGCTCTCTTGGCTGTATCTGACTTCTGTATAGGTTCCTCAACTCAAATCTCATTCTTAATATCCCCCAAAGCTCTTGTCTTAATGCCTTAACAGTTCTCTACTTCTTCAGCTTGCTCTGTTTGAGACACGATAGTTTGAGATTTCAACCTACGCCAAGAGCAGGAAAGGATTTCCTGAGGCTCTTCCCCCGGTCTCTAGAGCCCCCACCTGGCATGGCACTCCCCAATAAGCCAGGAAGGCATGTACACCTTGATTGATCCTCTTTCCATTCCCTTGCTCAGCTACTTCTCCAAGAAGAGTCTACTCCAGGCCAGTAGAGTCCGCCAGGACCATCTCCCCATCCTGATGATCTGGCACCCTCCGGTGGCCACGGGCGGGTGTGCCTCGGCTAGCAGTGAGTTTCAGCGTCAGGTCCTGCTGCAGCGCCCTCCGGTGACAGTTTAATGGAACTGCTATCAGAGATCGGCTATCAGATCCCGGCATATCTAGAGCCAAGTCTCTTGCAATTTAGCCTCTGTAACGTGTTAATATATCAAGATAGGCTAAGATCTACATTCTTAAAGGGGAAGCCTTTTCTGGTTTTGCATTTGGCAGGGAAATAATAAGTACTAATCTAACTGAGTGGCAGATACTGAACTAAATGCTTTACATACATGATCACATAGATTCTTCATACAGCTCTGAAAAGTAGGCACCTATTTTTATTTTTTTAATATTTATTTATATATTTATTTTAAAGATGTGGGATACAGTTCAGGGTTATGTATAGAAGTGGTCATCGTACAGGTAAGGTTTGGGCCTCCCTTTGGTCCTCCCCCCCCAGCAGTGTCCTACTACTGCCAATCTTTTCTTATAGTAATATAGTAAATGTTCAGGGTCTGCTTATGAGCGAGAATATGTGGTATTCTTTGTTTCTGGAGGCACCTATTTTTAATCTCCATTTTACAGCAGAGGAACAGAGGGACTCCGTAGAAGTCAAGGTTGAGCTTAAAGGTCAAGAGTTCCCTGTTAGTTAATGGCTGAGTTTGGAATTAAAATCTGCCCACTTGACTCAGGAGTTCCATCTTCACTAAGTCAAACAGTCTCCGTAGGAAATTGAGATTCTCTCAGAGATCATGTTTACTATCATATAGAGGAAGTTACTCTGCAACAAGAAGAAAGAATTTTTAAAAAGCTGGGCATGGCGTTACGTGCCTGTAGTCCCAGCTACACAGGAGGCTGAGATAGGAGGATCCCTCAGGGCCAGGTGAGTCCAAGAGTTTGAGGGTACAGTGAGCTGTGATCAAGCCACTATACTCTAGCATGGGAAACAGAGTGAGATCCCCTCACTAATTTTTTTTTTTTTAATATGCAGAGAGAAGCAGAGACAAGAGACAGAGCTAGAGCCCTAACGAAGCTTGAGTCCCAGATTTCAGTTGTTCCTGAGGCCAGGAACATTCTTGTCCTTCTGCAGACTCAGTTGTGAGTCATTAAACTTCCCTTTGTAGATCAGTTTGATGTGACTTTCTGCCACTTGCAATGCAGGAGCCCTACTAAAATAGGGTAGTATTTTTTTGTTTTGAGTCAGAGTCTTGCTTCATCGCCCAGGCTGGTGTGCAGTGGCACGCACACTCACGGCCACCCCAGTGTCGACCTGCCGGGCTTAGGCGATCCTTCCGCCTCAGCCTTCCAAGTGGCAGGACCTACAGGTGTGTGTTACCATGCCTGGCTAATTTTTTAATTTGTTGTAGAGATGAGGTCTCGTCAAGTTGCCCAGGCTGGTCTCAAACCCCTGGGCTCAGGCAATCCACTCACCTCGGCCTCCCAAAGTACTGGGATTTCAGGCTTGAGCCACAGTGCCCAGCCTAAAATAGGGTCGTTTTAAAAAGAAATAGGGTAGTTTTAAATATAGTCTAGGCATTAACACCCAGAGTAACATTAAACAGAATATTGATGAACTGTCGGATCCACACTGTGTTATTTTGGTTGCAAGAAACAGACTCAATCAAGTTACTAGAGACAAGCTACTCATTACTCTGAGACAAGTCAAAAGGAAAGTTTATAGAAAAAACACATGTATACTAAAACTTGAGTCAGCTGAACAACAAAACCTCAGTAAGAGTGAGAATTTTAGCAGTAGCACTAGGAAACAGCCACTGCCTCATCTCTCTCAGGGCTTTTTGACCTGTGAATCAGCACCACCCTCCCTCTGCACGAGCCTTTCCAGTTTACTCTACAGAATGATCTCTCTAGCTCCTGCACCTCTATGGCTTTCCAGCTCATCCAAAATTAAAGTGTGACACTTATTGTAGGTTCTAAGAGGGAAGATTTGACATCTGCTCATCTTTTTAAACCAAAGCAGAAGAGGCATAAGTCACTGGATACAGTTATGGCCAACCCCTTAGACCAGGTTTCCTATTGGCTGTGGTCATGATCATGTGGCCCACTGCCCACTCAATAAAGTGAGTGGGAAGGGATTTTACTAGAAAGAGATATGGGCAGGGTCAGTAGTAATTGGCATCTCCCACCAAGCCCACTTAATTGAAATTTGAACTCTTGCCAATAAGAAAAATTAAACACATCGTAAACATGGGCAACCCGTTCCCTAAAGACCTTCTGTAATTATCCAGTTGGCAAGAGGGTTCGCCTTCTGGTGCTTGTAGGCATGTGTGCCATCCTCTGCCTTCAAGTGCACCTTCTTCAAGTCCCTAGTCTCACCCACACTCACCTTAAACACTCTGCAGCGAGCTAGACTCCTCCACTTACTTGGGAATCTATTAATTTTTTCTCCCCTTAACTACACTAAAGACTTTGCTTAGTAAAGCATTTTGAAGACTTAGAAAGTGACTGCTCAGTCTGCTTAGGATTTATATCCCAAACAGATGTGCCAAGAAGTCATAGGAATCAAACTGCTATTCTGTGACTAGAATAATATATGAACTTGCCTTTTAGTAGTTTCGATTACACAGCTGTACAAATTGCAATGGAATCTTCATAGCTAAAGTTGCTTTTTATCAGAAGCACATCAATTCTTTGGGGTGGAGGTTTTAGCATAGCAGGCACCTTGAGGGACATGCATGCATCTTTGTAAAATACTTCTCATTACTTGGGAGAAAATCTGCCAGGTAATTGAGATACGGCGGTGTTTAACTCACCTTGAGAAATCCTCTGCCCTTCGTCATAATAGCTAAACTAGATTTTTTTTTCAATCTAGTTTTTTTCAATCAGCTTTCTCAGGTTGAATGAACTGGATGTTATTTCATAATGAAAATAAGGAGTTCCTAAAAAATGGTGCCGTCATCTTACACTTTTAGTCTCTCTAAGTCTCAGTTTTCTCAACTGTCAAATCGCAGTATTAATATTCATCTTATAGGGTTGTCATAAGGAGCCGATAAGACAAGTTTAGAAAGAGTATAACAAATAGCCAAACATAATAAGTACTCAATAAATGTTAGTTGCTATGATTATCATTAAAATTTTGTTTCAGCCGGGCTCGGTGGCTCAGCCTGTAATCCCGTGCTTTGGGAGGCTGAGGTGAGTGGATTGCCTGAGCCCGCGGGTTCGAGACCCGCCTGGGGCAGCGAGACCTCATCTCTACAATAAATCAAAAAATCAGCCGGGCGTGGTAGCGCATGCCTGTAATTCCGGCTATTTGGAAGGCTGAGGCGGAAGGATCGCCGGAGCCCAGCAGGTCGAGGCTGCGGTGGCTGGGAGCAGCCACTGCACTCCAGTCTGGGCGACCGAGTGAGACTCCAACTCAAAAAATAAATAAATAAATAAAATAAAATTTTGTTTCTTCAAGGATCCAAGTATCACATGTTCTCACTCATATAATGGACCTTGAACATCCAATGTAATACTATAAGAAAATGACTGACGGTACTGGGAAACTATGGGGGGGGGGAAGGGGATGGGATTAACAGTAGCAAATATCTGTCTGGGGAAGGGGAAATACCTCTTATCAACAGGGTGCCTGAACAAAACGTAATTGTACAGCTAACCCTTAACTGTACCCCACAAAACCATAATAAAAAATATTGATTAAAAAAAAAATTTTTGTTTCTCACCTATTTTTCAAGGTTTTTGTTTTTGCTTTTTTTTAAATTTTAGCACAGTTTCTCATTTTTAACCTTACAACAACCTGTGGGTGGGCATAGTGGTAATTATATTCCCACTTTATAGTATGACAAACAGAAACAGAAAGGTTAATTAATTTGTAAGAGGTAAGTGATTTTCTAAGGCAACATAAACAATAATCCACATTTCTGTTTATTGAGGGTTCTTTCTGCAGAGAACTTAAGTTCTGTGACATTAACTTCAGTGAAAGGAAAAGTGTAATACTATAATAAAGGAAGAATTCTCCACAACTTTCATCCAAGAATTGTAACTTGGCTAGAAATATTGTGTGAACATCTATTTTTGGCAGCCTGGAAAGCTGGATAGAGGGCCCATTAGCTATGATACAATTAAATCCTGATTTGAATTACAACTAACACCCATTTTAAAGTTTTTCTGGAGTTTCATGAAAAGGGGTCACAAAGAAAAAAAAAAGACCAGGCATGGTGGCACATGCCTGTAATCCCAGTACCTTAGGAGGCAGAGGCGAGAGGATTGCCTGAGCCCGCAGGTTTGAGACCAGCCTGGGCAACATGGTGAGACCTCATCTCTACGATAAATCAAAAAATTAGCTGGGCATGGTGGTGCACACCTGTAGTTCCCGTTACTTGGAAGGCTGAGGCGGAAAGATCGCCTGAGCCCAGCAGGTCGAGGCTGCGGTGGCCATGAACAGCATGCTGCTGCGCTCTAGCCTGGATGACACAGTGAGACTATGACTCAAAAAAAAAAAAAAAAGAAGAAGAAAAGTGAATTCAAACAAGAACAGGAAGCAATAACAGACATAAAAGTCAGAGTCGTGATGGGGAAATGCCAGAACAAGTCTTAGAACAAGGAAAGTAAGCTTGGAGGCATGCTGCAGGGGTGGGGATTACACCTGAGATCTACTGCTGGTCTGTAAGGAGTGCTTCAGCGATCCCTTATCAATTGCACCCCATAGCGCCCTACAGGATCAGATACAAGTACGCTCCAGAGGAAGGCAACTCTTATTGTAGGTCCTTGGGATTGCTACAAATTAAGTTAAACAAAATACGAGCTCACAATTTTAGAAAATCACCAACACATAAGCCACCATGAGATGGAATCAATAGAAACAACAAACAATAAATTTATTTCTGTAAGAACTTAAGAACTGGAATCAAAGTTGTCACACACATTATTAAATAAGCTTTTAGGAACCATTTAAAGAAACCAAATATGGAATGAAATAGAGTAAGAAGCAAGGGATTATTAAAATGACCAGAAAGATTAGTAAAAGAATCAAATAGAACTTGTAAGTATAGATTTAGAAGATATAGATACAGATAGATTTTTGAAATTAACAATTGGAATGTATTTTTAAAAGAATAAAAATAGCTAAAGACAGAATTCCAGTGACCTAGAAGTTATATCTGAGGAAATTACCCAAAATGCAGCCCAGAGATTACAGGAGATGGAAAATATAAAAGGCTAAAAGACATGAAGGGCAGAACAAGGTTAAACATATGTCTAATCAGAAAAAAAAAGAATAGAAGAAAGGCAATATTGAAAAATGTCAGTTCAAAAATTTTCCTGAACTGATTGAAGATGAATCTGCAGATAGAGAAACCACAACAT
Organism: Carlito syrichta; assembly: GCF_000164805.1. Classification (NCBI taxonomy): domain Eukaryota; kingdom Metazoa; phylum Chordata; class Mammalia; order Primates; family Tarsiidae; genus Carlito; species Carlito syrichta. The sequence continues at coordinate 642,256 of NW_007258124.1, read as the reverse complement.
ATATCAAGCACGACAGAAAGAAGTCCCAGAAAAAAAAGTCAGGGCCTTTTTTGTTTTGGAGTTGGGATCTCACTCTTTTGCCCAGACGGGAGTGCAGTGGCATGATTATATCTTACCACAAGCCTCGAACTCTTGGACTCAGGTGATTCTTCTGTCTCGGCCTCCTGAGTAGCTGGGACTACAGGCACACACCACAATGACTGATTAATTTTTTGCTTTTGTATAGAGACAAGATCTTGCTATGTTGCCCAGGTTGGTCTCAAACTCCTGGGCTCAAGTGATCCTCCCAACTCAACTTCCCAAAGTGCTGGGATTACAAGCATGAGCCACCAAGCCTGGCTGAGAGTATCATTTTTATAAAGTTCACAAATAAAATCAGATAATACATTGCTTAAAAATACAGACATACATGATTAAATTACTTTTAAAAAGCAAGACTATGATATACACAAAATTCAGGATAGAGGTTACCTCTTGGGAGGGGAGCAAGAATGGGACAGAGAGAAGCACACACTGCAAAGGCCAAGGTCACATTCTAGTTCTTAGATTGGGTGGCAAGTAACAGGTAGCATCTTATTATTAGGGTTCAAATTTACATGTTACCTGTATTCTTTTTTATGTATCAAATGCCACATAAGAAAAAGAAATAAATTGCTAAAGGACTGATTTTTTTTTTTTTTTTTTTTTTTTGAGTTGGAGTCTCACTCTGTCACCCAGACTGGAGCGCAGTGGCCACTCCCGGCCCCCGCAGCCTCGACCTGCCGGGCTCCGGCGATCCTTCCGCCTCAGCCTTCCGAGTAGCCGGAACTACAGGCGCGCGCTACCACGCCCGGCTGATTTTTTGATTTGTTGTAGAGATAAAGTCTCCCTGCCCAGGCGGGTCTCGAACCCACGGGCTCAGGCAATCCGCTCACCTCAGCCTCCCAAAGGCGCGGGATTACAGGCTGAGCCACGGAGCCCGGCTAGGACTGATTTTTAACTGGATTCTTAAAACATATATTTGAAAATCACAAGTTAATCCTTCTGATTGACAGTTGAGGGATGTAATCAGACACTAGACTTTAACTGCCAAGATTTTGTAACGAATCTCAAAAAGGCTTTTTACCTAATTAGTGGAAGGCAGTGATGGGAGTCATTCATAGTCTGAGATTTTGAATTCCTGGTATTTTCCGTTCTCTCCAAATGGAACAGGCTATTCACATAGCTTTAATAAGAGGTGTGCTATTCGCATCATTTGAATAGATATCTTCAACTTTGTATTCCAGATGGTAAAATAAATTCTCACATAGAAAAAAATAAGTTTACTATATTAGAAAAAAATAGTTTCACTTTGCATTTGATGTCATATAATTAAAGTTGGTAACAAATGAAAAAATTGGTGTCAATTTTTTTCTTTAGGCAATAGGATTATAAAATAAATTCACTTTCTCATATCACAAATTTTATGAACCAATTAGATTTTTTAAGTAAATAAATACACCTGGTTTCTATTACAGTAAGAGATTTACTCAATAAACTCTACATAGATGTACTTGCATAGGACTAAATTTACATATTAATCAAGTTCTAATTGCGTTTTAAAGTCAATTTTATGCAAATATATTTACTATTTAAATATTTTTCAGAATGTTTGGAAAGTGTCCAAACCAAAATCACTCATTAACAATTAGAAAGCAAAAATCAAAACTCTTAGATGTTTTCATATTACATCTTAGCAGAAAAACACTCTTTGAAAGGATACAATCTTTATAATACATTCAAAATAATGAGGCCAACTTAAAATTACTTCTCTTATTCTCTATACTTCATACTTCAATAGTTTGTAATTATCATTAAAACACCTTTGACTTGAATTAGTTACCTGGCACCAACATTAATTTTTATTGTTTTGTGTGTGTGTGTGTGTGTGTGTACATGTGCGCTTAATGCAATAATAGAGGTCTATACCATCTTCCTCTAGTCAGAGTCTAAAAACTTGATCTTCCCTCAAGAATTTCATCAAAAACTCTCAGCATCTCATATTATTTTTGTATGGAATAGACTTATTAGACATAATGCATTCAAGTTTCCTTTCATGAGAAATGAAGATTAATTTGTTTTCATAGGGGTAAACCAGCTTAGTGGTTTATTATGTTTAATGCATTATGAATTGGAAGATATGATTAAATATTTTTTCTGTATAATTTTTTTATTCCTTTGATTAGTAATGCAATTTGAAATTAATACTATAATTTCCTAGAAAAGTATAAAGGATTTTCCCAAGGGTTACTAAATAAGCTCTCAAAAATGCAACTCCAGTGAATCTGTATTTACTAATATGCTAGGTTGCCCATGAACCCAGCATACCCGACTCCCATGAAATATTCCTTGTACAGTTTTGTTTTTGTTTTTAGTTTTTAAAAGTGACGTTTATGACTGGACGCGGTGGCTCACACCTGTAATCCCAGCACTTTGGGAGGCCGAGGTGAGAGGATTGCTTTAGTCCAAGGGTTCAAGACCAGCCTGGACAACTCGATGAGATCTTGTGTCTACAGTAAATCAAGAAAAATTAGCTGGGTGTGGTGGCGTGTGCTGTAGCTCCAGCTACTTGGAAGGCTGAGGCGGAAGGATCACCTGAGTTCAGCAGGTGGAGGCTGCCGTGACTGTGAGAGCGCCACTGCACTCCAGCCTGAGTGACAGTGAGACTCTTGACTCAAACAATAAAAAAAAGAAATAAAATTGAGGTTTATTAGTTGAAATATGTTTGTGAATGTATAGTAAACTTTGATATTTCCAAGATGTTTATCCAGAGGCCTTTATGATTCTCCAAATTTAAAACAAACAAAACAGCAACAAGAATAAAACTCTATGGCACAAAACTTGGTCTATGGTGAGAAGAGTCAACTTGTACAGAGAGAAGAACAATACAAGAGAACCAAAATTTTGACAATTCCCTTGCACCCAATCCTACTTGCTTCCTGAAGCCAGGCTGCCTCCCTTCCTGAGCTATGCTTTTATCCACATAATTAATTCCCTTTAACTTTAAGCGACTTCAAGTCCATTTCTGTTATCTGTGTCAAGAATCCTAACCCACATATTTATGCCAAACGACCTGGTAATATATATAATTAATTCCATTGCATGGGTCCAATGATTCTCAGCTAATGTTTTTGATATCTTACTGACGTTATAGCATTAAGAATCTTTTTGAGTTGGGTTCAGTGGCTCAGCCTGTAATCCCAGCACTTCGGGAGGCCGAAGCGTGTAGATTGCCTGAGCCCACGGGTTCGAGACCATCCCAGGCAACTTGGCGAGACCGCCTCTCTACAATAAATAAATTTTTTAAAATTGGCCGGGCGTGGTAGCGAGCGCCTATAGTTCTGGCTACCTGGAAGGCCGAGGCAGAAGGATCACTGGACCCCAGCAGGTCGATGCTGGGGTGACCGTGAGCGTGCCTCTCCACTCCAGCCTGGGCAACAGAGTGAGACTCCAACTAAAAAAAAAAAAGAATCCTATTGTTAAAGAAAAGTTCCTAAACCCACCTGATTTCACTTTTACAAACAAGATTTTAAGGCTCATTGAGCACACCAAGGAAGGAACATCGGAAGACTACCCCTTCTTCCTTGGGTGGTCCACAGCCTACACTCTGCCACCAGGTTTAGGTGATAAATGAAAAGAGCAAAAGGATTTCAGGGAACGAATGCTCTGGTAGTATCTCTATCTTTGAAGCCTAATACTGAAGCCAGATGTGTAGCTTTATGACTTCCTTCTTTCAAAAGACAAGAAGAAAAACATACAGGTCAGTTAGTGTTATCAGGAAGTGATTATTAATTTTGCTGAAAACATAATGCCTTTGGGGCTTTGAATGAAAGTGCTAATTTAAACCATTCCTGAAATGAATAAATATTCAAAACATGTAGAACATAAACTTTGCTTGCCTAAGGCTAGTATAAGTATTTATGACTCTATTGTGTATGCTCTTCTTTGGAATCTTTCTTTTTCATCTGAAAAGTGATTCTTTCACCTGGATACACTTTTGGAATCCAATTTAGATACAAAGCAATGACAGCTGGGATTTTTACCCTATAAAATCAATTGATTTCATTAGAAACAGCCCGGTAATAGCTGAGTGAGCATGCTTTAAATTAACCTGACACATAAGAACCTGTTCACTTTTAAATCGATGGATAAATCCTCACCACACGTAAATCTATGTTTTGCAAGAGTTCCTGAAAGTCTTTATGTCTTGTAACTAACATTTTAGCAACAACAGGATTGAAACTACATATAGTGTCTTCACGATAGTCTGTAATCTCCTCCGAATAAATGCTATGTCTTTCATATCTTTTTACCCCAAGCACCTGAATGCTGGGGTGAATTGGAGAGTTGTTTAGTATTGTGTGGAGTTGGGTTAACAATGGGAGAGGTGGGTTGAAAGAGAAGCGAAGAGATGAAACCGTATGGACTGTAAGTGGTACCAGACTTAGGAAATGGACAGAGCCAATTTAGAAAAATGTGGAAAGACTTGAGGGCAAGTATGAAATATACTTTGCTTATTTTGAAATACAGTTATGCCTAGGATATGGGCACTGGCAAATTTCCCAGGTCCTACTCTTTTGGGGCTATGTGGATTTCAGGATTACGTCATACATCAGATCTATTCAGAGAGTTAGTAGGGGCAAGGGGAGAAGCAGGAAGAGGCATTGCTATTAGGTAAAGATCCATAATTCAACTGCTTGTGCTCACACCTTGTTGGTAAAGTGAGGCTGTATGTATCTCAACCACAAATTCAGATGGGCTGGGAATGTACATTTATTTTCCTCTGACATTTAGTGTCTATTATAAGCTTCCATTCTATCAGGAGTATCAATCAGGATGTAGTCAGAAAACAGAAACTGCTGTCAATGTTTCAGGTGGGACCCTTCCTCATTTAATATGAGGAATATGAGATTTATAACTCTTTGGAAAGGACTGAGAGCAAAGGACAGGGTAAACTACCAATAATCTGAGGAAATAAGGATTTTGCAGAAATCTTAAAAGCAGTCTCAGGGAAGGCACCCAGAAGCCACTGCAAATTTTCATTTTGCTATTTGCTGAGGCCCACGTGCCTTTGATGTTGGAGGAAAAATAGTGGCTTCTGCTTCTCTTTCACCTTCCAAATCTCACTTGAATGCCTCTCATTGACTAAATCTATACAAGGTTGTTAACAGGAGAGTTTGGGGAAAGTAGATACTAGCCTTCCTGCTCCTGAAATAATGGGAAGTGCGTACAAGAATAGGGATGGTTTTGAGTACCAACAGAAATTTAATCTCAGTTAACTCAAAGTTCCCTTACTCTTTCTCTGGGTTACAAATGAGTTCTGGGTGATTTGTGTAGTGTCAGGCATTGAGGCAGGGGAGGAAGCTAGAGTGCATTCAACTTTTACGGGACCTAAAGTATATACAGTTGGGGAGGGGAGTCCATTAAGAAAAACAATACAAAAAATAAATACAAAATTAGACACAAATGCAAATTTTTCTTTAGAATGATAAAAACAAATCACAACAAAAAGCAAAACATTATTATTATTATTATTATTATTATTTTGAGTCTCACTATGTTACCCAGGTTGTACCTCTGGGGCTCAGGCGATCTTTCCACCTCAGCATTCTGAGTAGCTGGGACTATAGGTGCACACCACCATACCTGGCTATTTTTATTTATTTTCTGTAGAGATGAGGCTTTGCTACGTTGCCCAGGCCGGTCTCAAACTTCTGGGCTCAAGACATCCACTGGCCTCGGTCTCCCAAAGTGCTGGGATCACAGGCATGAGTCACCCTGCCTGACCCAAAACATGATATTTTTATTAAAGTTTTCTTAGCTTCACAATTTATTATTGATAATATCACGTAAATGTTTAGAATTGTCAAATCTGGGAAAACTTCTACCAAGTTTTTTCATAGTAGCTATGGGTTCAAATTGAATTTTTGAAATCTTAATCTCAAATAATTTTTGAATGGACAAATTTATTAACAAATTTATTGTCAATATCCTCATGGCAGTAGCATTAGTTTTAGATTAATTTTCCTCAGTGTTGGTATTTTGTGTCAAATCAAAGACATTTAAATATTTTTCCAATGTGTTCATAAGCTCCATTTCTCTTTATTAATTGGATGATCAAAACAATCCAAACTCTATTCATTACTTTTATTTGAAATTTAACTTGGCCTCTTAATGAATCATTGCTTTCATTACGATTTGAAATTTATTTTTGTTATAATTTGCTTCTTGGTGTAGAATAATGTCTATTGGTTTAATTGCTGATCTTTATCATTCTGCTTCATATTTTATTAATTTTTTCATAACCGTTCATTTTTATCTGAATTTTCCTTCATTTCTTTAAAAAGCACATTTAATGATAACAAAAAGGCACTTCCAAATAAGAAGTCTCGAAATTTTCAATTGTTTTACTGAAGCATTTGAAGACATCTTTCTATATGGTAGCTAAAAATGACATATTTCAAGTTCTCCTTAGCTGAATCCCCAAAATGCCTCACCCATTTCATTGCCATACTACAGAAGAGAAGCTGAAGTGAGGAGATACAGTGGCCTTAACTGATTGTAGTTAAAATACCACTTTTGCAAACTTTCCAAAAACATATGACCATGACATTGCTAGAAAGAGGCCCCTAGACATGAAGGTCTCTGGATGAATAATTCTGGCTTGGGTCATCATACATCCATATCTTATACCTGCCTGACTTTTGGTTTGGTTCTCTATGGTTACTACTTAGTCTTCGTTCTGTGTCACTGTTGATGGCACAGCTATCCCCTTCCCTACCTGGTGATGCATGGTGTACAGAAAGCTTTACTAAAGGCTTACCACACAGCCATTTTTCCAGAGTCTTAGCTTTTCCCCAAGTTCTATCTGAAAGTTGAAGCTTAGGTCCTTTCTGTACCAGATCACCTCATTGCCTTTGGAGACCTGTTTTTCCCCCATTCCTCTGTTGTTGGCTCAGGAGGAGCAAGGCTTGACTCCCCACTTCCTACCATGTCTATGGTACCCTCTGTGTCCATGCACTTGTCACTTCTCTTCTGACTCCTTTACTCCACTCTGATCCAGGGACACTTTTACCTGTCCTGAGAAAATGGCCCCCCTTATAACCCAAATCCTTTCTAGGTGAAGGCTTCTGAAACTTAAAAGACTTCACAGACCCAGTGCAGTGGCTCACGCCTATAATCCCAACACTGTGGGAGGCCAAGGTGAGAGGATTGCCTGACCCCACGGGTTTGAGATCAGCCAGGGCAACTTGGCGAGACCTCGTCTCTACAATAAATCAAAAATTAGCTGGGCGTGGTAGCGTGTGCCTGTAGTTCCAGCTACTTGGAAGGCTGAGATGGAAGGATCGCCAGAGCCCAGCAGGTCGATGCTGCAGTGGCCACAAGTGTGCCACTGCACTCCAGCGTGGGTGACAGAGTGAGATGCCAACTCAAAAAAAAAAGTAGCTGGGATTACAGGTGTGAGCCACTATGCCCTGGAAGAAATTCTGTTAATAAGGAAGACGGTTAGAATATTCTTGGAGTAGACAACTAGTAGACTTTGCTCCAGTTACGTTGATTTTCATTACATTGCTCACCCGATATCACATTGTTCAATTTTCTTTCTAAGAAGGAAAATTTAGGTGTCATATATAAGAAACTGAGAGATGAGAGTTCAGAGTCCTACCAAGTGATCTGTTAGCCAGATTCAATTCTTGCCATAGGACCTGGAACAGAAGGCAGATCTCTCTAAGCCCAAAGTCTTATTGGTAGATTGTGGCAGATATGTCTCCTCTCGAATTACAATACAGGATAATGTTTAGAAAAATTTCTCTAGAAAGCCGTGTGTGTGTGTGTGTGTGTGTGTGTGTGTGTGTGTGTTAGGTATTGACTAGAAAAATTCAGACTATTCCATCCTCACAGACATATTTACTTCTTTCAAGTTTAGTGTTTTGAGAAAAGCAAAAGGGTACATGTAACTTATAGTAGAACCCAGCTTATCATGACATGGGCTTATACCTAGAACAAGTTAGGTCTTGCCTCCCACAAGAAAAACTACTTCCATAAAAAGGCTAATATACCATGATTATAAGGCAGGTGCTACTGCCATCTTCCCTTGCCACCGTATTATTAACATTGGGCTCTATTCCAGAAGAGCCCTCCCTAGGGCTTGGTGAGACTGGGAGCAAGGTGAACTTTGAGGCCTTCCTGCCTATCATTTTGAACAGGTGAAATCTGGCTAGAGTGAGCCTCCAGGGCCACCTGTATCAGAGCTAAGGATGTAAATATTAGGAAGAGCAGGAGATAGAAGGAAAGATCTGCAGCTTCCACAAGGCATATGTATCCTTAAAGCAGCATTGTTGGGTTTAAGTAGGAGACTGGGCAGGGCAGCAGGGGTGGGAAAGGGAAACTGTAGAGAGAGAAAGAACAGGGAAAGGGGAGGGGAGGGACGCAGGGAGTTTCCCAAGCAGGCAAGGGAGTTACAGTGAACTGGGACAGAGCCCCAGGCTCTAGGGGAATGGCAAGTGTAGCAGAGCAAGGGCCAGGTGGCTGATTCAGAGAACATTATCGGGCATCTGCTATGTAAAAGGCGAGGTGCCACGGGGGACATAGGTATAAACCAGACATGGACCCTGCCCAAAGAGTGCTGATGGTCCCCATCTTCTATCAAGGGCAATAAGGTGTGTGCTTAAAGTATGCCACAAGGTTCAAGGTGCTCAGTGCTGGACACAAAGAAGGGTAAATGGAATGTTCTAGTATTCAGGGGCAGGGATAGTCCAACTGAAAGAATGATGAAGGTGAGGTGAGGTGGGGGAGGGAACTTAGAAGGTTGAAAGATGATGTATCCTTTGAATTGAATCTTGAAGGCTGAGCAAAAGAGATGGGGTCATCGCGTCAGAAAAATAGGGTTATTGGCAATGGGAAGGTGGAATGTGAAACGCAGGACGACTGTGAAGAAGGCGAGGCTGAGAAGTATGGCAGAATGGCAAAATTTCATTGTCCTGCAGAATGTACATGGGTACTCAGGACCTCACCGTGCAGAATCTGCTCTGGGGAAGAAACTCTGAAGGAAGAGCAAACCCAAACCAAAAACTACCGGCTCTCTCCCTCAGCAGAGTTGCTGCTTCTCTCCCAATTTCCCTGCCCTAACCCGCTAGCCTTCCCCAGCCTGCTGCTATCTCATCACAAAGAGACTGGGGGACATGGGATACTCTGCTTCTGTGACACTCTGTCACCTTTCATCCTAGGTATGGTGGCCACAGACCCAGTTGGAGAAGGCCATGTGAATTAGAGAGACACATGGGTGAAAAAAAAAGGTGAGGGGATGGAGGGGGAAGAGAGAGAGAGAGAGAGAGAGAGAGAGAGAGAAAGGATTCAACAGTTGTCCCTTTATAATAAGCCTGGTGGTTTTTATAAACTAGACTTTTCTCTGCTTTTTTGCCTTTCCGAGGTAATTAATGCCGTTATCATTTACCTGTTCAAATGCAGAAAAGGCTAAGGGAAGGGAAGAAAAAAGAAAAACAGAAGTACAAGGTTAAAATGTAAAATACATTATCTTGCCACACCAGTGTCAGCTTGTTCCTCTGCTAACTTGCTCCTTTGCCTTTCTGACCTTTCTGTGTGTTACCAAATGGGAATGTGGTAGGTCCTGAGCATCACCCTCCCTTTCGCCTACATCCTTACTGTGTTTTCTCTCCTGTGCTACCCAGCTGTTGCCACCCTCACTTGAGCTGCTTATTCAACACCTATGAGTCTCCTACTGTAGCCCCTTGAAGAAAAGAACACCCTCAGGAAGTTTCCAAAGTACAAATCATGAGGCTGAGCCACCGAGCCCGGCCCCCAGCTACTCTTGAAGCTGTGGAGGGAGGATCAGTTGAGGCCAGGAGTTCCAGACCAGCCTGGGCAACTTGGTAATATCCCAACTATAGCCCTCCCAAAACAATTTTTTTTTAATTCCCTGAAACAAAGAACTGAGCACCACATGTTCTCACTTATAAGTGGACCCTGAACAATTATCATAATACTATAAGAAAGGGATTGGCAATAGTGGGAAACTGCCAGGGGAGGGAAGGGGGGCACACCTCATCAATATGAGTACCTGATCTCAAACCAGGTGAAGTGGGGACCAAAGTTAGGCCCAAACTTTACCTATTCAATGACCATTTGTGTACCTAACCCTGAATTGCACCCCACATATTTAAAATTAATTAAATTAAACATAAATAAATAAATGGGTATGGTGGCATATACTTATATTCCCAGCTACTCAGGAGACTGAGGCAGGAGGATTACCTGAACCGAGGAGTTTGAGACCAGCAGTCCCCCTACTGGGATTATACCCAGAGGAACTCAAAAAACTCTATGAAAAAGATACCTGCATATGCATGTTTATTGCATTATTCACAATAGCAAAAACATGGAACCAGCTATGCTGCCTATTGAAAGAGGATTGGATTTTTAAAATGTGGTACATATACACAAAGGAATATTACGCAGTCATGAAGAAGAACTTCGCAGCAACTTGGATGGACTTGGAGTCTATAATACTGAGTGATCTATCACAGAAACAAAGAACTGAGTATCACATGTTCTCACTCATAAGCGGACCTTGAACAATTATTGTAATACTATAAGAAAAGGATTGGCAGTAGTGGGAAACTGCCAGGGGATGGGGGTGGGGTTGGCAGTAGTGGGAAACTGCCAAGGGAGGGGAGTACACTTAATCAACAAGGGCACCTGCATAATGAACATTTGCATGCCTAACCCTGAATTGTACCCCACATCTTTAAAATAAAAAATTTAATTTAAATAAAGGGGAAAAAACCCCATATGACCTCATGACTAAATTCTGAACAATTAGATAAAAGCAGAAATGTTATGAAGGACTTGGGGACAGACTTCTTAGAAGTAAACCTTATCAGGTGAGAGGCATGACCTTTTCTGTCTTTCCTCCTTTTTTTCTGCATCTGGAATGTGGATGTGACGGCTGGATTTCCAATAACCATCTTGAATAGTGCATCTAATTACGCACTAAAGTGGTTGATTTGTAAGCTAGAAGGAACCTGGGTCTCTGATAAATGTGAGGCTACCAAACTAGCTCTCATCACCCCGTTAATATGAAAGATAAATGAACTACTTTATTTAAGCCATTGTTATTTTAAAATTTCCGATACATGCAGCTGAATCTAATCGTGACTGACAAAATAAACACGTCTAGTAATACATTTTATTGAGTTTTAAATGGACAAATTGGGATCTACTTAAGCAGCTTTCTTCCTCTCAAATACATTATTAAATGCCTATCAGCCCCTGTCTTAATTTTTAAATAATACCCTTTTCCTTTGAGGAAACAGTGACCATGAAAAGACATGAGGAAGTTTCTGGGATGTTGACAAAGTTTGTTTTATGATCAGATATGCCCAGTTTGTGAAAATGTACTGAGAGTTGCATTTGAAGTATGCTTATTTCTCTGTATATATATATATTATATATCAATAAAAGTTTTAAAATATATTCTTGTGAATTTGTCTTTTTGAGTGGAATATTGAACTAGTTTAGTTAGGATTTCAGATTCTAAAAGATTAAATCCTCAGGAAATTGTGAAGATTAAATGAATAATGAATAAAAAATGAAATAATGAATGTAAATTATTTCATTTTAACCTATTTAGTTGCGCATCTCACAGAGATTTTTGGAGAACCGATGACGCATCAGGTACTCAGGACCAGCTGTTACTACTAGTATGAAGGTAACTGTTTGCCGATTTGTTTGTGTTCCTCCCACAGGACCATAAGCTTCATGGAGACAGGAACAACTCTATTTTGTTCATGTTGTACACGCAGTTGTTTAACGCAGTGCCAGGCAGAGTGGCTCTTAATGGAATGAACGACTGAGTGAATATATTATTGGTTAAATAATCTCCTGTGGACTGCTAGGAAAATGTATTTCAAGTTCCAGAACAACTGACTATGAGTGATCTTTGGGAATTCACTTGTAAATTAGGGGCAATCTAGGGCTCTTCAGCATCAGTATTAAATCATGAACTACAAGAGAAATTCCAGGCAATTCTCCTAAAGCTTCAGAAATTATGTAGTCTGAAACATAAGAGGGTGAAAATCATAATGCAATTATCACAAGAAGCCATCAAAAGCCCTTAACTACACTAGTTAAAAAGAGTGGAACAGATTAACTTCTTGATATCATAATGAAAATGCAAACACTGACTAACACACACTATATCAAAATAGAACACTTTCGTTGCATGGCAAGAAAGAAAAGATGTCTGTGTTTTAAGCAATCAAAGAACAAAATTGAAAATGCAAGCAACTGGAAAATGGCAGTCCATAGAAATTCTCTGTTAAAATACAGTAAACGTATGACTATAAATTTTCAATGTAAATTAGAGTTTACTCCTTGGTAGTTGAAAAAAAAAATCTAGATTCAAAAAGAGAGAAATATCAGTTTCACATCTGTAGAAAACCTATTTTGGGGTAGCATACTCAGCCCCCAATCCTTTCTGTGGAAACTGTTTCTTGACAAAAGGGCAAGCTTAGACACCCATTTTTGTGAAACACTGCAGCCCCAGCTTACTGGACAATTGAAGAACTCTTGACCTAAGCTGAATCAATCAGAATCTTTATCTGGAGAATCTGAGTCACGGTACTGAGTCTGTAGATAGTGGTGGGCTCCAGAACTGGAAGGCCAGCTAGTGTTGAGGCTAAGGTTGGCACTGTGGCTAACCAAAGTTTAACCAAAACCAAAATTGAGGGGGAGCAGAAAGTATAAATAAGCAAAGAAAGTCCACTTGAAAAGAAAGGCAAATAAAATATATATGCAAACAAAATAAAACAATCCATAAGCAAGAGACCATGGTTGGGGACATGGCAGGGGAAGGGTTCTCTTCCTGAATTTTCAGTTCCCATGAACTCTGGCTGATTTTGTTTCTTGCTTTTTCTAAATCATTAAAGTAACCAATGAACACTCCTGTCTCTTCCCAGTGTCCTCAACCCTACCTTTTATTAGAACAACTATTTCTTCAACATCTACCATAGTCTTGTCTTTGCGCCAAGTATATAGTAGTAAATAAGAGAGAAAAATAATAATAAATTGATTGGGGTCAAGTGGAATAATTATAATGAATATGTAAACAGATCATTATAACACAGTATGGTGAGCACAGTTGTAGAGATAAGCACAAGGTATTACGAGAGAAGAGTATCTTACTTGGCTTATGGCGAACTTCACCCAACATTTTATTTGAAATAGTCAAAGTGAAGTTTTGTATCTTGCAACCAAAAGACTCTCTGCTTGAATACCTTATTTAAATACATATATATAAAGATTAAAATATAAAAATCATGCTTCCACCATTTTCTTTGACTGTCCTACTTGTCGCATGGTATTGCTAGCATCCATTTGATTAACACCATCTTTTACGCGAACATCATATTTATTTATTTTTTTGAGTTGGAGTCTCACTCTGTCACCCAGACTGGAGTGCAGTGGATGCTCCCGGCCACCACAGCCTCGACCTGCTGGACTCGGGTGATCCTTCCACCTCAGCCTTCCAAGTAGCTGGAACTACAGGCGCAAGCCACCATGCCAGCTAATTTTTTAATTTTTATTATAGAGATGAGGTCTCACCATGTTGCTCAGGCTGTTCTCGAACCCCTGGTCTCAGGCAATCCTCTTGCCTCCACCTCCCAAAATGCTGTTATTACAGACTTGAGCCACCACACCCGGCCATACTTGTTATTTTATCACAACAAATTGTATGGTCAAATAGGACATTCTGATAAAAGTATTGACTCTACTCACTCAACTCTGCTATCAGAGACCCTAATGGATCATTCTTTTATCGGAGTGTAAAAAATTTTTTCTTAGTGATAACCTCATTTCAGGCCAGCTCTCTGAGGGTACTTACAGGTCACCTTGATTGGATTTTGGGTGTGCCCAATTCTTCAGGCTTATTTTAACAGCAGATTTCTCAGATTCCTGCTGGTGGTTAATGTCATCCATCACCTTTTGAGTCTTTTCTAATTTTATTTCTCAGAGGGAAACCTTATCTTCAGCTTTAGGGGTATAGTCATTCCTAACGTGAAAGATCATGTGAACCATTTGAAAATAACTTTAGCCAAGGCAAGTGGATTACCTGAGTCTGTGGGTTCGAGACCAGCCTGGGCAACTTGTTGAGACTGTGTCTCTACAATAAATAAAAAATTAGCTAGATGTGGTAGCACGCCTGTAGTTCTGGCTACTTGGAAGGCTGAGGCAGAGGGATTGTCGGAGCCCAGAATGTCGACACTGGGGTGGCCATGAGCGTGTTACTGCACTCCAGCCTGGGCAGCGAAGTGAAACTCCATCTCAAAAAAACATAAAAATAACTTTTTTTACCATATGCTCTCACTCATAAGCAGACCCTGAACAATTATCATAATAGAAAGGGATTGGCAGTAGTGGGAAACTGCCAGGGGATGGGGGGTGTGGTTGGCCGTAGTGGGAAACTGCCAAGGGAGGGGAGTACACGTAATCAACAAGGGTACCTGCATAATGAACATTTGTATGCCTAACCCTGAATTGTACCCCACATCTTTAAAATAAAAATAAATAACTTTATTGAAAATTACTATGTGCTTTCAGCCATGAGAAAGTGAACTAATATTTTTGAAGTTGCATCTAAAATTGTCTTCCTCCTATCTTCTTGGAATCCTTGCTATTTAGATAGCTCCAGAGAGGCAAATGCTTAAAGCATTGACTCGTCTACGTGAGAGAGTGCTTGGCACTTAAGTATGCTTTAATAGCTATCGCTCTACAGAACAGATGTTTGTATGTTTCGTGGGCATCATAAATATCAAGAACGATGCTACATGGTTTGGAAAGCATTTCCCATTAATTGTTAATGCTCACTATGTGGATAAGAAAGGAAAATTCCTTGGGGGAAAATCAAGATACATTTTTATGTCTAACATTACTGTATTTCGATTTCAAGGCTAAAGCTAGAGAGAACTGGTTTCTGATTCCTGGAATAGTATTTGAAAATTCTAATTAACGTAATGCTAGAAGTGTCCCTTGCTCTTTATAGCTCCACACTCAGATGTGTAATGATAATAGGAGATACGGTGGAAGAAGGAGGCAGAGGTGGATTCAAGGCCAGTTCCACCTCTTCCTGGCTCAGGGATCATGGACTTACTTAGTCTTTCTACATTTAGCTATTTAACCTATAAATGGAGGTTGGCAGCACCTACCTTGTAGGGTTGTTATGATAATTGAACAAGAAATAAGTGTGATGACCCTTGGCCAGTGCCTGGATTGCAGTTAATTCTTGCTTTGCCTCAAGTTAAAGATAGTGAGTACTTGGTGTAGGTGGGCTGTGCCCAAAAGAAGGCCAACGCATGCCTAAATTCTCTGAATTTTTGGCAAGTAAAAATTGCTCAGGGTTTCTGACCATTGCATAGAAGGCTTTGCCCAATGAGACTTGAGGTCCTTCATTGATATCCCATATGCAGGTCTAGTGCCTGTCAATCTTTCCTAGCTGCCCGTAGCATCTACTCATTGATTTATTGAGGGCCCACTAGGCACCATGAAGACAATGTGGTCTCTGACCTAAACAAACTCATAGTCGACTAGAGGGCATAGATACAAAAACAACGATAATATCTTAATGTTAGATCTGATGATGGCAGGGTAGAGAGCTGTGGAAGGTTGGAGGGAGTACACAGTTCTGTCTAGGAAAGAGACAAGTAAAATAAGGAATAAGACATCTAGGTACCTGTCTCAAGCACCAGAACATCTGGGATGTCATGAAAATCAGAAATATGCTGGTTAACTCAGGTTTCTGAACAAAACTCTACCTTCCTGGTAAAAGATCATTTTGTTCTGCCTGTACCAAATAAGACAATGTTTTCAGATGGAAATTAACAAAATTAAAAAAAAAAAACCTCTTCTCTAGAGTTGACCTATGTCTGTTGATTAGTTTTGCCACGAGCAGCTGCAGATGAAGTCAACTGAAATTCTGAAATCAAATCATGCATAGCACCAAGCTGTTTTTTCTGGAATGAATTTTAAACTGTTGAACAAAGTCTAAATTTTAAATCCTTTGGTACATCTTCCAAATGGTCTGATTCAGTAAATTGCAAAAAAAAAAAAAAAAAGAAAGAAATGAGAACAAGAGTTACAGAAAAATAAGATTTCTTGTTAAAAGAACTTTGACTCTACATTGGACACCAGGAGTGGTGGAACCTCTTTTTAAAAATATAATAATAAAAATGTTGTTTTTTCCCTAACCCCACTTTATAAATGTTGAAAAAATATTTTAAGTGTGTTGTTCTGAAGAGGCACCAAATTCTTAGTCTGCTTTCATGTCTCGAGCTTTCCCTGCAAGAGGAATGGGAATGGCATCATAAGAGGAGGTGACTTGTGGGTACCTACAGGGTTGAGCCTGAATCTACTAGGTGTGACATAGCCTGATACAGGAGAGGCTGTTCCGAAGAGAAAAAAACAGCATGTGTAAGAACCTTGGCATGATGAATCTGGGGGAATAGGGAGTGTTTATTTTTCTTCTCTTCCTCTTCTCAAACTTTGAAGATTTGTCTGCGCTTGTTGTCTCTCTTTCCACTCATTCCTCAGTATTCTGCAATATGGCTTCTGTCTGCACCACGCCATGTAAAATTGCGTCACCAATGACTTTGTTGATAAATCCAGTGGGTGTTTCTTCAGACCTTTACTTAATGGATTTTTCTACACACTGGTTGCTTCCTCTTCCTGAGATGCTGTCTTTCTTTAGCTCCTTTCTGGTTGTTCCTTCTTAGTCCTGTCTTCCTTTACCTGACGCTTATATGTTAGTGTTCTTAGAGTTGGTCCTAAGTAATCTGACAATTAATATAAAAGATAACTTTTGTGTTTCCCTGTTTTAAGAATAGGGAGGAAAAGAATTAGGTTTTTGAAGCAAGAAAAGTGTGCAGCAAGGGGAGGAGGGAGACCAAGTCCATAGACATAACTGTGGTTAGCTTCTCATGACTTGATAGTTCACATGTGTATGTGTTTTAATAGAGTTGATTTATAGTACCATGAATCAAGTTACCATTGTAGACCTGGGCTATCTGAGAGCAGGTTCCCGCTCTGACTTTTTTCTGGAAGCTACACAAGCACTTCACACTGTGCTGGCGAGGTATATTATTCAGTTTGTTAGCATTTCTAAGAAACTTTCCCAAGCTGGCAAACCCATTGAGATAACTGCCAAGATATTTCTTGACACCTTGCTTTGACTTAAGGTTACTAGTTAGGATTACTGTTAGGCATCGGATGTTTATTAGACTTGGGCACATAGGGCTTTGAAATATCTGTATCCAGCAAGCCTGTGTAAGGGAAGAAGAGAATGTAACCATTAGCACAGGAGTTCATTTGGTCTCTCTTTCAGGCACCAGGAAGTAGAATCCAGGATCTTCCCTTGAGCTTCCAAGAAAGAGCTTCCCTTTAAATCCTGAAGTGGAGAAAGAGCCTCTCAATTCTAGTTGCTCTAAGCCCTTTGCTCCATGAAAAGTAGACAACGGCCGGGCGGGGTGGCTCAAGCCTGTAATCCCAGCACTTCGGGAGGCCAAGATGAGGGAATTGCCTGAGTCCACGGGTTCAAGAACAGCCTGGGTAACTTGGTGAGACCTCAGCTCTATAATAAATCAGAAAATTAGTTGGGCTTGGTAGCTCCAGCTACTTGGAAGGTTGAGGCGGAAGGATTGCTTGAGCCCAGCAGGTTGACGCTGGGGTGGCCATGAGCATGCCACTGCACTCCAGCCTGGGCAATTGAGTGAGACTCCAACTCAAAAAAAAAAAAAAAAGTAGACAAGGACAGGTGAGCAGAACTGATGGCCTGAATGGGGTCCCCCAGCACCAGGCTCTGCCCACTACCCCAACTCAGTGATAGTAAAAACAAAACCTGGAATCCAACTAGAGGCCTGCACAGGAGGTTTCATCCCATTACTCTGTGCTGTTAGAGCCCCATCATACTCTAGTCTGGGTGGCGATAGAACTCTCTTCCACTACAGGTCCTAGAATTCCCCAAGTAGAGCAATTTCATATCTCCTCAACTCCTAAGACTTTACAACCTCAAATTCCATCAAGTACACCTGTAATCTCTGCACCTTAGAGGTCACAAAAATTGGAGTTACTTGCTTATACACTGATGGGAGTGTAAATTAGTACAGCCTTTATGGAAATCAGAATGGAGATTGCTCAAACAACTAAAAGTAGATCTACCATTTGATTCAGCAATCCCACTACTAGGTATCTACCCAAAAGAACAGAGGTTCACTATATAAAAAAGACACCTGCACCCACATGTTCACCAGAGCATAATTCACAATTGCAAAGATGTGGAATCAGCACAAATGCCCATCAACCAATCAGTGGATAATGAAGATGTCATATACATACACCATGGAATACTATTCAGCTATCAAAAAGAATGAAACAATGTCTTTTGTAGCAATTTGGATGAAATTGGAGAATATCAACCTAGGAGAACTAACTCAGGAACAAAAAAAAAACAAACACTGCATGTTCTTACTTATAAGCAGGATCTAAACTAAGGCTATGCAAAGACATAGAGAATGGTATAATGGACGCTGGCAACTCAGAAGGGGCATGGGGGGGAACGGTAGAGGGTCGAAAAATCACCTATCGGGTAAGGTGCACAGCTGGGGGTGGTGGGTACACTTAAAACCTAGACCAAAACTATCTGTACTCCCTAAGGCTACAGAAATTTTTTTAAATGGTGTTACTGTGGTCTATTATGGAAAAAGGGACAACGAAAGCAGTCATTTAGAATCATGGCATATTAGTGCTTCTCAAAAGATCTTTCCAGCTTCCTCATTGTACAGATGCTAAGGTTCAGAGAAGTGTCTTGGTCAAAGTTATATAACTTCTTAGGGAAAGAACTAAGACTAATAGTACCCAGGACTCCTTGTCTGAATGTCCTTTCCACTCTTCCACTCTGACTTCTATCCAAAAATGCTAGTGGAAATGAGAAGGGAGACTTACAAGGAAGGCTAGCATGCTGAAAAGAACCCAGGAGGAAGAGGGGAGAGGATTGCCTGAGCCCGCAGGTTCGAGACCAGCCTGGGCAACGTGGCGAGAGCTCATCTCTACAATAAATCAAAAAATTATCCAGGCATGTTGGCACATGCCTGTAGTTCCAACTACTTGGAAGGCTGAGGCAGAAGGAGCCTAGCAGGTCAAAGCTACAGTGACCATGAGTGTGCACTCCAGCCTGCGCAACAGAGTGAGACTCCAACTCAAAAATGAAAAAAGAAAAGAGCCCAGGAGTTGAAATGGGAACAAATGATTTGATTTTGAGACCTAATCATAGTTACCAAGTATGAAATTACTACTGAACCCTAGTCTCAGTTTCTTCATTTGTACAATGGGCTAGTTTTACTATAAGACTGTTGCGAAGATGAAAGCACTGTGTAAATCATAAAGCATTATACAAATGTGGAGCTCTACAAGAGGGGTCTGAGGTGAAGGGAGGGCAGGAAGGGACCGTTTACATGGTTGGACTTTAGGGCCCTGAAACTGTAGGCAAAGTGTACTTTTCTGGGAAGAGGATCTATAAGTTGCATTATGTTGTTATTTCCCAGAAAAGGTTAAGAAGAGCCACTGATGGTAGTACTCGACACCACTATCATCGATCTGAGAACTGTTCTAGTTCTACAGAGAGAAAGATGAACAAAACTTAATCCCGGAGGACCTGTTTTTGAGAAATTCATAGGGTTACCAGGTAAAACACAGATTGCCACTTAAATTTGAATTTCTGACAAGCAACAAATAATTATTTAGTATAAGTATGTCCCATGTAACATTTATCTGAAGTTCAAATTTCATTAGGCATCCTGTATTTTTATTTGCTAAATCTGGCAACCCTAGAAATTCATTCTCTTCGACAGAGAAAAGGTGACTTGTGCTTTGATGAGCTTGCCTTCCAGGTTTTGTTATAACACTTTCCTCTTGGCAGAGACCAGGATTGGGATGATGACGTGTTCAAAAGGCAAAAATGAGGCAGTGTCCATATTGAATATTAGACTTTGGGGATTTTGAATTGAAGTTTGTCACATTCTTGTTGCCACAGCAGAGGCAGATGTAAGCTTTGTGTGGTCTGAAATCTGTAGTGTTGGGGGCTCTCCTTAAGAAAAATAAGGCAAAATTGCAAAGAAAAAAAACAGATTTAAATGTGTGTTTATTTAGATGAGAAAATAAAGTACAATAAACTACTGCAGTCTTGATACTTACATAGTAAGTACTCAATAGGTGAAAAATAGTAGAAATCAATGTTTTCTGTGCATGACACAAAACAAGTCATATCAGGTGGTCTAAAACTGCAGTATTACTTTGTGTTTATGCAATCAATGAAAGATTAATGGATTACTACCTTACACATGAGGGTAATTAATAATATTTGTTAATAAATGTTTAGTTTCTCATGGGAATATTTGCCAGGAATGTAGAGCAGAGAGACAGAGGTGTCATTTTTTTTTTTTTTTTTTTTTTTGAGACAGGATCTCACAACCTAAGCTGGAGTTCAATGGTGTGATCATAGCTCATAGCAGCTTGGAACTCCTGGGATCAAGCAATCCTGAGCAGCTGGGATTACAGGTGCATGCCACCACGCCCAGCTAACTTTTTTTCTTTTCTTTTCGATCTTTTTTTTTTGTAGAGACAAGGTCTTGCTTTGCTGCTTAGGCTTGTCTAGAACTCCTGGCCTCAAGCCTCAGCCTCCCGAAGTGCTGGGATTACGGGCGTGAGTCACTGCATCCTGGCAAATGCCACATTTTTAAAAGTGAACAAAGATATTTGAGAAAACGTAAAATATCTATATGGACTCTTTGAAAACAATATATAAGTTGTACCTTGTCTCAATTTAACTTTTGCTTTGCGTTTTAAACATTTTGAATTACGACTGCATGATAGGATTCTAAATTTTGAAATATTGGTTCTCATAGTTCATGTAATCTTTTTTGTTTTAATAGAGACAAGGTTTCATTATGTTGCTTGGGCTGGTCCTGAGCTCCTGAACTCAAGCAATCTTCCCACCTTGGCCTCCCAAAGTGCTGGTATTACAGGTGTGAGCCACCGCACCTGGCCTCATTTCTCTTTTTTCTTAAAGTGAAGGTCCACCTGTTCTTTGAAAAACAAAAAAATCCATGACAAAGTAATATGTTCATTTTTGACTGTACAATTTCCTGGTAAATATATTGTAGAAATTGTCCAGTCGGTCTTTGTATTACATATGTTAATGTAATAAATATCAGGATTTTTAAAAAAGCAGCCTATCTAATTTTTTCCCTGTGTTACATATGTCTTTTAAAATAAAGTGTCTTTTTTCCCAGTTTAAGCTCTGCTTTAAAAGATATATACAGACATGTATGGAATAAAAGCCAAGCTCCTAATTTATTCTAAACTATACGTCATAAGCAATACTAATACAAAAATTCTTGACACAGTTTCTTCTCAAAGCATTTAAAGTTTATACAGATTTATGCATGGAAAACATATGAAAGGGCATCAGTCCAAATACTGGTGGTAATTATCTCTTGGTGATAGTGAAATTATAGGCAATTTTATCTTCTTTTTTTCTATGTTTTCTGATTCTTCTCAAGTAAATATATTAAAATGTAGAGATAACTCCTGGGAAAAAGAAAGTTATTGCATGAAAAATAATCTCTGGGATATTAAACTTGACATTTGAAACTCTGAGTTTTCACTTAGCATATTTTATCACCAGTAATGGATTAGAATTACAGCTCACCTTGCCATCTGCTAAATGGGAATGAAGGAAACACCTTCCTTGCATAGTTATTGTCAAAGCAGCAGAGAACATAGTCATAGCACCTTGCATGGTGTGTATTACGTACTTAATAAACTATAGCTTTTTCATTAAAAGTATGCTAAGAATCTGAAAATAAACTCCCTTGGTACCCTTTACACTTTACTTAAACATGTTTTCAAATCAACAAGAGGTAAATACTTGCATCTTTTAGAAAAGTAATCAGATAAGCTACTTTTTTTGCTTTTCAGTTTTCAATTAATGAAATATTTCAAACATACAAAAAATAACAAAAGAAACTCACCCTCTTTCTCACTTTTCTTAAAAGTCAAATATTACAGATACAACTAAAGCCCTAATCTCTCTTTTTTCTTACCTCTTTCCCCAGAGATAACCACTACCCTAAAACTTGTATTGCTGACTGGGAGCAGCGGCTCATGCCTATAATCCCAGCACTTTGAGAGGCTGAGAATAGAGGTCTGCTTGAGGCCAGGAGACTGAGACTAGCCTGGACAACATAGTAAGAACTCATCTCTAAAATAAATAAAAATAAAAACTGAAAATCTTGTATAACTTTCATATTCACTTTTGTAATATGTCTACTTATATTCATACTTTACATCCATATTATCCATACTTACATCCATACTTTTTTTTTTTTGAGTCGACGTCTCACTCTGTCACCCAAGTTGAGTGCAGTGGCACGATCACAGCTCACAGCAGCCTCAAACTCCTGGGCTCAAGTGATCCTCCTGCCTCAGCCTCCTGAGTAGCTGGGAACCACAGATGTGCGTCAATACATTTGGTTACTTTTTTTTTTTTTTTGAGTTGGAGTCTCTCTCTGTCACCCAGACTGGAGTGCAGTGGCCGCTCCCGGCCACCGCAGCCTCGACCTGCTGGGCTCCGGCGATCCTTCCGCCTCAGCCTTCCGAGTAGCCGGTATTACAGGCGCGTGCTACCACACCCGGCTACTTTTTTTTTTTTGGTAGAGATGAGAACTTGCTATATTACCTAGGCTGGGCTTGAATTCCTAGGTTCAAGCAATACTCCTGCCTTGGACTCCCAAAGTGCTGGGGTTACAGGTGTGAGCCATTGTGCTCAACCTTGTATTTTATATTCATAAATAACATGTTACAATTGTTTTTGTGTGGGGAAACACAAAGCCTAATCAGAAATTCCATCCACTCAAAATGCTTTTCTTCCCCACTTTCCCTTTTTTTTTTTTTTTTTTTTGT
>NW_007258124.1:607381-619045 GCF_000164805.1 Carlito syrichta | reverse complement strand
ATCCACTCATCTCAGCCTCCCAAAGCGCGGGATTACAGGCTGAGCCACCGAGCCCGGCCACTTTCCCATTTTAAGTAATACTACATTTGTTTTGAATAAAACTTTATTTTATCAAAATGAAATGACTATAATTATGAACTTTGCATTCTGCATTAACATACATTTAACTTTAAACCAATAAAATTATAGAGATATAAGCCAAATCTCCCTGAAGGCTTCATGTAAAATAGTTTGCAATTCATATTCTAATTACTACTTTTAAAACATAGAATTTAGGAAAGTAATTACTTCTTAATAAGTTTGTTCATTTATTAAATTGAGTTTTACTCTAAAATATTTGTATTCTTATGTAAACAGAACAGATCTAATTAATCAACTTAACAAGGTACTGCAGTTATGGTAATAAAATCTTTTTCTAATCCTTATTCAAATTTAAAGTGCCAAGTTATTGTCAGAAAGGAATAACTAATTCTCCAAATCATTAAGACAATCCTATCCCCTCAAATATTGTTTTTTAACCTAAAAACAATTTATGGAGAGCTGGTACAGCAAACTATTCAATGGAATTACCACATATACAGACACATATACTAACAAATTGATGTTAGTTTGAATGGTGAACCCGTGTGTCTCTTCATAGACCCTCCTTCTCTTCCAGAATAATCACAAACCATCCTATCTAAAAGCCATTCTGAGATTTTGCCTGTAGTGATTGCCAGGCTCTCTTCTAGAAGGGAAAGAATTGAGCACCTTACACATTTTGAAAACCAATAAGTCCTCAGTCTTCTAGCATTTTTGTTGTCCACATTTAGGTGAAAATGCTGGCAACAAATGAGTTATCTCATCTGAAAGACTTTTCATTCTCAGCTCTAATCCCTGTGGGCCAAAAGCTTTAAACTCAACAAGAGCATCCAGTATTAGCTAAGCATCATCTTCTCTCTCTTTGCTTGTCTCATAACCATCTTGTCACCTTTTCTGGCCAGAATATCATTCTTCTTGTAAGCAGCAAGATAGGTTTGAGTAGATCCCTTGCTTTTACTTTTCCCTTAACATTACACCATCCATATCAGGGAATCTAGTCACTGCCATTGATCTTTAAGGCAAGAAAAAGAATAAAAGAGCTGGGTAACTTCCAGTTCTCCTTTCTATAACTGAGAAGCAATTAACATTCAGCTTTCTTCTTCCCATACTCTCTTCACGACCATTTCCTGATAGGGAGAAAAAGTCTCTTAGAAGTAGTGTACGGATTAAATAAAGTAATATATGTAAAAGCCTTGGAACAATGCCTAGCATATACACAGTACTCAATAAATCTTAGTATTATTAATATTTATCCAAATTAATTCGCAATTTAAAAATAAGTAAATAAGGCCAGGCGTGGTGGCTTATACCTATAATTCAAGCACTGTAATCCCAGCTAAGGTGGGAATTTTGCTTGAGTCCAGGTGTTCGAGACCAGCCTGGGCAACATAGAGAGACTTTGTCTCTACAAAAAATATAAAAATTAGTCAGGCATGGTGGCATATGCCTGTAGTCCCAGCTACTCGGGAGGCTGAGGCGAGACCAGGAGGTTGAGGCTGCAGTGAGCCGTGATCATGCCACTGCACTTCAGCCTAGGCAACAGAGTGAGACTCTGACTCAAAAAAATTTTTTAAATACTTGGAAGGCTGAGGCGGAAGGATCGCCGGAGCCCAGCAGGTCAAGGCTGCGGTGACCGAGAGCGGCCACTGCACTCCAGTCTGGGCGACAGAGTGAGACTCCAACTCAAAAAATAAATAAATAAATATATATTAAATAAATAAATAATAAAAAATAAGTCTTTTCAACAAATGGTGCTGAAACAAATTGGATATCAACATGCAAATAAATGAAGGTGGACCCCTTCATTGTTGTTCATTAACTATCAAAAGTTAATTCAAATGGGTTACAGACCTAAGGGTAAGAGCCAAAACTATAAGATGCTTAGAAGAATATGTAGGAATAAATCTTCATAATCTTGGGTTAGGCAAAGCCTTCTTAGCTTATGCTTAGATAATAAAACCATAAGCAACAAAAGAAAAAAATAGAAGAGCTGGACTTTCTGGAAATTAAATACTTTTATGCTTCAAAGGACACAAACAAGAAAGACAACCCACAGAACAGGATAAAGTATTTGCAAATCAGGTACAGTCACATGCACTGCATAATGATGTTTCAGTCAACAACAGCATATATGACAGTGGTCCCAAAAGATGATAATTCCTTATTTTTACTGTACCTTTTCTATGTATAGATACATAAACACTTATCATTGGGTTACAATTGCCCACAGTATTCAGCACAATAGCACACTGTTATAGGTTTGTAGTCTAGAAGCAATAGACTCTACCATATAGCCTAGATGTGTAATAGACTATACCATCTAGGTTTGTGTAAGTACACTCTGTAATGTTCACACAATAACAAAATTGCCTAATGATGCGTTTCTTAGAAAGTATTCCAGTTATTAAGCAATGCATGGTTGTTTCTCATAAGGGACTGGTATCCAGAATATATATTTAAAACTCTTATTACTCAGTAAGAAAAAGACAACCCAATTAAAAATGGTCAAAAAAATCTGAACAGACAATAATAAGCAAATGAAAAGATGTTCAATATCATTAGTCATTAGAGAAATGTAAATCAAAACCACAATGAGTAAGTAAAAAAGACAGATAATGACAAGCATTGATAAGCATGGGGGAAAATTGAAATTCATGTAAAATGAATATAAAATGGCATGTTTACTTTGAAACAGTCTGTTAGTTCCTCAAGAGATTAAACACAGAGCTACCATATGACCCAGCATTCCACCCAAGGAAATGAAAACATATGCTCACACAAAAACTTATACATAAATATTTATAGCTGGATTATTCACAATAACCAAAAATTGGAAACCACTCAAATGTCCATCAATTGTTGAATGGATACATAAAATGTGTATATCCAGACAATGAAACATTATTCAGCAATAAAAAGGAATTAAGCACAGATAAGTGTTCCAACATAGTTAAGTCTTGAACATATACTAACATGGTTCCAACATGGTTAAGTCTTGAACACGTACATACTAAGTGAAAGAAGTCAGTCATAAAAGACTATATATTATTTCCTTTATATAAAATGTCCAGAGTAGGCATATCTATAGGGACAGAAAATAGATTAGTGGTTGCCTAGAGCTTTTGTGGGGTTGGGGTAAATGGAAGGTGACTTACTGGGGTAAATGAGGACAAGGTTTCTTTTTGGGGTGATAAAAACATTCTAAAATTCATTTTGGAGATGACAGTACCAACCTGTAAATATATAAAAACCATTGAACTGTCCACTTTAAATGAATGTATTGTGTGGTATGTGAATTGTCTCTCAATAAATCTATAAATAAATAAGTAAATCCAGGAACTTAGAACATTCCCAGTGTTTAATTTTTTTTTTAAGGCAGAGTTTTGCTGTGTCACCCAGACTGGAGTGCAGTGGCATGATCATAGTTCACTGCAAATTTCAACTCCTGGGTTCAAGCAATCTTCCCACCTCAGTATGCCAAATAACTGGGCCTAGAGGCACACATCACCCCTGGTGATTACCCTGGCTAATTTTAATTTTTTTGTAGACCTTGGGTCTCACTATATTGTCCAGGCTGGTCTTGAACTCCTGGCTTCAGGCACTCCTCCTGCCTTGGCTTCCCAAAATGTTAGGATTATAGGCATGAGCCATTATGCCCGGCCTGTTTAGGAAATTTAAGAATATTAGATCTCAACCCTCTGCTTACAATCTAAGAAAGAAAATGGGTGATAATGGTCTGTGCATGATACCCACCCTGTCTCTTCCCTAAGTAAGAACTTCTCTTTGCTTACTAATGCAGAAGTCTCATCATGAATTTATCTTTTTGGGAAATGCAGAAGTACTTTATCTGTTTCATCTCCTGCTATCTATCTATCTATCTATGAATCTATCTATCCATTCACCCATATTTTTTTAACCAGAAGGAACCTCAGGAAGAAAATCTAGTTCAATTATTCCACTTTAGGGCTTATTTAGAAAGCCAAGGTCCCATGAGGAGATGTGCCCAAACAATCATTTTGCCAATCCCATATCCTCAAAGTTATCATATTTTGCAAGCAAAATCGTGATAATTGTGTTTAAGGGGCTAGGCGCAGTGGCTCGCGCCTGTAATTCTAGCACTTTGTAAGGCCAAGGTGAAAGAATTGCTTGAACCCAGGAGTTCAAGACCAGCCTGGGTAGTATAGCAAGACCTCAACTTTTTAATTTACTACTACAAATAATAGTAATATAATATTGTGTTCAAAATAAGTTGAAACTATAATATTTGAGCTCATCATTTTTTTCTTTTTTTGAGTTGGAGTCGCATTCCATCACCCAGGCTGGAGTGCAGTGGCACTCACGCTCATGGCCACCCCAGCGTCGACCTGCTGGGCTCCAGTGATCCTTCCACCTCAGCCTTCCAAGTAGCCAGACTAAAGGCGCCTGCTACCATGCTCAGCTAACTTTTTTTATTTATTGTAGAGATGAGGTCTCACCAAGTTGCCCAGGCTGGTCTCAAACCCGCGGGCTCAGGCCATCCACTTGCCTCGGCCTCCCAAAGTGGTGGAATTATAGCCTGAGCCACCGAGCCTGGCTGAGCTCATCATTTTTAAAAAATGAAAACTAGCCAGGCTCGGTGGCTCAGCCTGTAATCCCGCGCTTTGGGAGGCTGAGGTGAGTGGACTGCCTGAGTCCGAGGGTTCGAGACCCGCCTGGGCAACTTGGTGAGACTTCATCTCTACAATAAATCAAAAAAGTAGCCGGGCGTGGTAGCCCACACCTGCTACTTGGAAGGCTGAGGCCAAAGGATCGCCGGAGCCCAGCAGGTCAAGGCTGCGGTGGCCGGGAGCGGCCACTGCACTCCAATCTGGGTGACAGAGTGAGACTCCAACTAAAAAAAAAAAAAAAAGAAAAAGAAAACTGTCAACTCCAGAGGATGGAGTCTGTGTCTTATCATGTTTGCTTTACACCACCTCCAACACATAGCAGATGTTCCATAAACATTTGAATGAAGACAGGAATGATTAATCAATATAATTATTTTTAGTGGGGTTATGATCTTGACCCTGATTCAGATATGTCCAATTTTTCTAGTCTTATAAAATATTTTTAAATGTTGATGCCACTATTCAATAGCTCTCTATCCTTAATTTGAATATATGTATTTTTCAGATTGTGATATTTCTGAAATCATGGCACATCTCTTATGGTTGATTTATTTGGGTAACATAGTGTTATTTTTCCTGAAAAACTTATTAAATCAATGGTGCATCTTACAATCATTGACATCTCAGAGCTGAGGAAGTTAACTTGCCAATAATAGCTTGCTGTCAAAGTTTTGTGCCATCAGAAAATGTGAAAGGTGTGTGTGTAAGTCACTTAAAATTGTTAAACACGTAAAAGAAGAGACAGAGCAATCTAACATGAATAAATATAAGATCCTGAATTTGGGTCTACAAATCAACCTTATAGGTACTAGATGAGGAATGTACGGCTCAACAGCAGAATGAGAGCAAGAGTTAGGAGTTTCCATGAACTGCAAGCTCGATCGATGAGGTGCTATAACCGGGCAAAAAGCAAGCTAGGTAAATAGTTTCTAGCTCAAGTTAGACCGATCTTCCTTTTTTTCTTTCCTCCAGTAAAGTGCTGGGCTTCTTCTGCCCATATCCTTGAAGAGTGAAGCCATGCCCACAAGCAAGAAATCAGAATAAAAAATACTGAAACCTTTATCATATAAGAAACAGTCAAAGGAATTTGAGTTGTTGTTCTCTCCAGTGACTAAAAAGGTGACATGTTTCCAAGTATATGGATAATTGTCCATTTTGGGATTGAATTAGAACTGATGTATACAAGTTGCCAAAGATATTAACTCAATATCAGTTCAACTATGTTGCTCTTCAAAAGTGGGCTGGGATGCTTCCCAAGCTAGCTACCCATCCCTGGAGGTGTTTATGCAAAAATTAGATGTCATCTTGTAGGGAATTGTGGTAGCCAGTCTCCAAGACGATCCTATGATCCGTACCTTCTGGTATTCATAACTTTGTGTCATCCCCTCCTTTAATTGTAGGCTGGACTTAATGACTCACTTCTAAGGAACAGAATAAGACAGGATATGACTGGGATATGACTAAGAGACAAGCTCATTAAAGGCAACATGGCATCGTTCTCTTATACCACTGGCTGGGGGAAGCCAGCTGACATGAATTTAGCAGCCCTATAGAAAGGCCCACATGATAAAGAACTGAAATCTCTTGTCAATAGCCACGTGAGTGAACTTGAAGTGGATCTTTCAGACTCAGTCAAACCTTAAGTTGACTGCAGCACAGTCAATAGTTTGCAACCTCATGAAGGATCCTGAATCAGAACCACATAGCTAAGTTGCTCCAGGATTCTGATCCTCTGAAACTGTGTGAGAGAGTAATTATTTCCCTAGTAAGCAGGCTCAGGAAAAAAAAATCGTTTCAAGTTGCTACATTTTGGGGTAATTTGGTATGCAAAAATAAGCAACAAATACAGGGATGTTGTAGATGATTCAGGTGTCTTGTCAGAGTATAGTATTTTAGCTGGGCTCGGTGGCTCAGCCTGTAATCCCGCGCCTTTGGGAGGCTGAGGTGAGTGGATTGCCTGGCCCGCGGGTTCGAGACCCGCCTGGGCAACAAGACCTCATCTCTACAATAAAAGCAAAAAATTAGCTGGGCGTGGTAGTGCGTGCCTGTAATTCCGGCTACTCGGAAGGCTGAGGTGGAAGGATCGCCAGAGCCCAGCAGGTCGAGGCTGCGGTGGCCGGGAGCGGCCACTGCACTCCAGTCTGGGCGACAGAGTGAGACTCCAACTCAAAAAAAAAAAAAAAAAAAAAGAATATAGTATTTTTGTCTTTCATGGACCCTTTGTCTTTGAGAGTCTATGATCTGGTATGAAATGATTCTTTTTTTCTGCAAGATTATTCCTTGACAGGAGTTAATACTAAACAAATGAAAACAAATCGTCATTGATGTGCATTGTTTGGGGGCTACAGATAGCTTTATTATGTAACATTTCCTTAGTTGTGGTAATGAAATTTTACCTCCATAGACTTGGTGTTAGCTGAAAGGCATGGTGGGAAAAGCTCCAGTCACAGAAGGCTCCGAGATTCCAGGGGCGAGAACAAGCACTCATCAGAAAACTTGGATACATAAGGAACCATTTCAAGAACGCTGGGCATCCACTCCTATTTCCTGCTTGCTTCTTCTTTTCTCTTCTTGTCTTGGATCTATTTCTAATTTCCTCGTCCTGACTTTTTTCCCCAGGCATTCTTGCATCTAATTCCTTAACAACTTCTTGGACCAGGCTTCAGTATTTATCATTATCACTCCATTTTTTTTTTTTTTTGAGCTGGAGTCTCACTCTGTTGCCCAGGTTGGAGTGCCCAGGTTCTGTGGCATGCTCATGGTCACCGCAGCCTCGACATGCTGAGCTCAGGAGATCCTTCTGCTTCAGCCTTCCAAGTAGCTAGAACTACAGGCATGCGCCACCATGCCCGGCTAATTTTTTGACTTATTGTAGAGATGAGGGCTCACCAAGTTGCCCAGGCTGGTCTTGAACCTGTGGGTTCAAGCAAT
This sequence comes from Carlito syrichta, assembly GCF_000164805.1. Lineage (NCBI taxonomy): Eukaryota > Metazoa > Chordata > Mammalia > Primates > Tarsiidae > Carlito > Carlito syrichta. Next base: position 611,387 of record NW_007258124.1, on the reverse strand, counting down.
CCTCTCACCTCGGCCTCCCAAAGTGCTGGGATTATAGGAGTGAGCCACTGCACCCAGCCTATCAATCTTTTATAGAGGAACCTGTAAAAGAATGACTGTCTTTGTTCATCCATCCCAACTCTACACCCATTTCTGGCTACCATGTCCCTGCTCTTAGACTCCTTCTTACATCTAGAATCCCATTGTCCAATTCAACTCTACCACGTCTTTTACTTCTGATTCCACCCTTGTACTTCCATCCCCCTGAGCTTGCTTGACTTGCCTGTGTTTGCTCCACCCAGCACCTGAGCTGCCACTTCTTGATCTGCCAGATTCTAGGGGTCATTATCCACTCCTGACCATGTTCCAGGGCCAGGATGTTGCCCATTCAGCCAATATTCCAGCCCAGCCATTCTCTCCTTGCTGCCCTGGTCAATTAGTGCTAGCATGCAGTCTCAGACAGGTACAAAAGTGTTAGTAAATTTAGACGGGGTAAGCTTCAGGCCTATATCATATTTTGAACACTCTCGTGTAGGGTATTCAGCAGGCCCATTCTGTCCCTGAAACAGATTTTTTGTGATTTCTACTCTACAGCTTGTTGTATATATTGGATCTTTTACTTAACATCTTAAATGATTACCCAAGATTTCTTCTTTGACAGGAAAACATTGAAATAATCTTTAGAGATTCATTTAAACCATCCATTTATAAAATTTTAAAGATAGTCTTTGAGATAAGGCACTCATGATTGCCCCTAGGCTCTCAATACAAGTTTAATAAAGCAGCAATGTTTCTAAGAGTACAGAGCTGGGGCAGAATAGGGCCCAAAGAAATATTTACTTTTATAAATATGTTAAGATCTACTTGAAAGTAACTAATTTATGAATCTGTTTACCTTGGCGATGTCTATAGGATTCATGATCTCATGCCTGATATTTTTCTTTTCCACTCCAATACGAAGGTAATTCAGGCAAATGCGTGCTAGTTTTCCAAAAGACTCTTGAACCAACTTTAGTACAAAGCAGTGCCAATAGCTGCATCAAAAGTATATGAGAAAGAGTTATTTTGGATGAATTTAGCACCTATAAAATACTCAAGTAAATTATAACTATTACTTGCAGTCAAATAGATGATCAAAGACATCCTCTCCTTTTGATCCTTAGTTGCTCAGATTTCTATTGCCTTCCTCATCAGTAGAATTCACCAGGTCTATAGATAAAATCTGCAGAAACCTCAGCAATCAACAGGCAACTCCACGGTCTTTTAACTATATTGCTCTACCTTATTTTAGCACCTTATATTTCCCTACCACTTTATACCATGACATTCCTGCATTGAAATCATTATGTAAAATGAAATGTGAAGGAAGCGGTTGTCAACCTTAAAAGATCTGAGCATTTACACACCTGGCTCTTGCCAGTGGGCAGTTCAAAGGCAAAGCAATCTAGCCACAGAGGGAGGAGAGTTAAACTGAAATTATGACTATTCAGTGTCCTTATTACTTTGAAGACCAAAGCGTGTTTGATCCTTGTTCTAATACCTGCTTCTTGGTAACACGGTATGATGTGTACTGATGCATCTCAGTATCCACTTCAGCATTTAATTCTTGTTCACACCACCTTTCCAAACCATCAAGAGGAGCATAAAGAAAGAAAATGTTGTACTTACTAAACGCAAGGGACAGTGTGGGAAACAAATTTTTCCTTTTAAAAGTAGTGCTTTTAATTCACTTGGTCAATATAAAAGAAATATGTGCTCATTACAGAAGATTTTTGAAAATGTCAAAAAGAACAAAGACATTTTAAAAATCACCTTCATATCCACCATCCAAAAGATAACCATTAATAATGCTTCAGTGCATTTCCTTTGGGGCTTTTATTCATGCACAGTTTAAAAAAAAACATTGCTGTGATCATCCTATATATATATATAGTATGTATATACTTTTGTGTCCTATTTTCACTTCCAATTATAACATAAGCAAAAAATGCATACTTTGAAAGTTGATGTGAGTTCAGGGTTTAGGAAAAATATGTGTTTCATTTGAATTGGAAGTCAAGACTATAATATTACTTTGAATATTATACAACATATTTCTTTATCATTCCGCCACTCCCTGTGGCATTAAGTCAAACATTATATCTTTTCTAGATTTTGGAAAACGTTATATATTTCAACAGTGAATATGATTGCTAGCAGGTATTATATTTTATGACAAAATACATCTGAGCTAAGAATGTTGTTTTAAGTGTGGGAACAACTGACACTGGGATACTCCTGAAGGGGGGAGGGTTGAAAAACTACCCACTAGGTACCATGTCCACTAACTGGGTGATGGGCTCAACAGAAGCCCAAGCCTCACCATCACACAATATACCTACGTAACAAACCTGCACACTTACTCCTTGAATCTAAAAAACAATTTAGAAATACAAATAAGAGGCCTGGCACAGTGGCTCAAGTCTGTAATCCCAGCACTTTGGGAGGCTGGCCCAAGAGGATTGCCTGAGCTCAGGGGTTTGAGACCAGCCTGGGCAACTTGGTGAGCCCTCATTTCTACAATAAATCAAAAAATTATCCAGGCATGGTGGCGTGAACCTGTAGTTCCAGCTACTTGGAAGGCTGAAGTAGAAGGATCGCCTGAGCCAAACAAGTTGAGACTGTGGTGGCCAGGAGCGTGCCACTGCACTCCAGCCTGGGCGACAGAGTGAGACTCCAACTAAAATTAAAAAAAAAAAACAAATAAAACAAAATAAATGTTATTTTAAATATACTGGTTTGCACTAGGTCTGACATTTCAAAGACCCAGCATTACCTTTGAAATGAAATACTTCTATTTCTTATAATAATAATACTAATAACAATAATAATAATAAGCTTCTGTGAAGCAATGATTTTAAAACTCCATGTTACAAATATTTATTAAACTCTTCAATGTTACATCAGTTTTCCTCCCACACACCCATACTGCAGTCCTGGTATGAGACACATAAGGAGTAGTAATCAAGAATTAAGTTTTTCTTTTTAAAAACTGTCAAAAGCTTGCTACACCAGCACCCAGCGACAGGAGGAGAAATGTCTCCAGTCTACTACACTCCCCTGCAAGCCAGGTTTTAATTTGTTGAGAAGGGGGAAAAAGCCTATAAAAATCTTGGCAAAATACAGAGCTGCTAATTTAATCAATTTTAGTAGTTAAAGCAGTGATTTCAAGTGCTAACACAATCTGTTGAAAGATCTAATTTCCAAGGTAGGGGAGATTCATTTATTTCTACTTTTTCTTCCCAGTTTTCCAATCTAAGGATATGTGGGTAGCCATCATGCAGCCACCGAGAGACGCCCCCCCCACCCCATGATTTGGGAGTCTCGGGCTCTAACTCAAGCCCTGAAGGAGCAGAGAAATAGACTCTCCTTTTCTGGGGAGGGGGATTCCAGATGCAAATGAAGATGGCCTCAACTGATCAACACTTGTGGTAATAGCTACCTGCTTGAGAGGGCATTAGGAACTAGAATCATGCTGAACCATGTGAAAGAGCGGGGTGCTTTCTATGCACTGCCCCCGACAGGGAGAAGCAGTACTCTGCCTTTCACCTGATTCGGAAATCTCCCTGTTCCCCTTGTCTCTCACCATTCCATTTTTTTTCTGTCTTTCTTTCTTTTTTGATACAGGGTCTCATTCTGTCATCCAGGCTGGAGTACAGTGGCACAATCACAGCTCACTGCAGCCTTAAACTCCTGGGTTTAAGTGATCCTCCCACCTCAGCTTACCAAGTAGCTGGGTCTACAGGTGCACGCCACCATGCCCAGCTAATTTTTCTACTTTTTGTGGAGACAGGATCTTGCTTTGTTGCCTAGGCTGATCTCGAACGCCTGAGCTCAAGTAATCCTCCTGACTAGCTTCCCAAGTAGCTAGGACTACAGGCGTGAACCGTTGTGCCTGGCCTAACTTTCTTTTTTTTTTTGAGTTGGAGTTTCACTCTGTTGCCCAGACTGGAGTGCAGTGGCCGCTTCCAGCCACCGCAGCCTCGAC
>NW_007258124.1:599563-607360 GCF_000164805.1 Carlito syrichta | reverse complement strand
TGATTTTTGATTTATTTAGAGATGAGGTCTCGCTGCCCAGGCGGGTCTCGAACCCTCGGGCTCAGGCAATCCACTCACCTCAGCCTCCCAAAGGCGCGGGATTACAGGCTGAGCCACCGAGCCCGGCTCTAACTTTCTTTTATAGCAGTGTAGTCATGCCATATCTTGATATACAAACAGATCTGTTTTTGGTTCCTGGGAGTTCCCTCATCACCTCTTTAAAGCTATACTATGAGACATTAATGACCTTGGGAAGGGTTGTTACAGCAGAAAAGGCTTTTTGAGTATGTGAAGCCCAAACGCTAAAGATTGCAGGGTATGAACAATTTGAAAGACCTCTGAGTGCCCCCTCTGAGACTAGATAAAGTTTCTTGAGTTGGAAGGATAAAGAGGGAGAATCAGAAGGAAAAAAAAAGAAGATACAGACACTTGTTGTTTCCTAAGAAAGGGTTCAGGGACCTTCCCCACCTTCTCATCATATCCAATGGGTGTGAAGAACCCAAGATTAGAGGCTCTCTCCTGGTTTCAAGATACCACAGTCCTCTTCATCTAGCATGGTGAGGACACAGACAATATCTGGGTTTTGTGTCCCAGTGGATAGGACAGAGGCAGCCACAAAGCATCCCGAGTCTCAGCGTGGTTTGGGAAGAAGCAAGATGCTTTCCACACACCTGAGAATAACATAGACCGGGGCAAGTACCTAGGCACTCCACCTAGATTTCTGCAGTCCAGGAATGGTGAGGGAAGCATGAGAGCAGAGAATGAGAGTGAACCAAGAGAGGAGACTACAAAACAGCCACCTGGGCCAAAGATAGAATCAGAGAGAATGCGGTACTTATTGGCAGATGCCAGCATGGTCTGATAAGCAAGGATAAGACACTACCTGCCCCCCACCCTGATGCTGTAGCACTATCTAGTCTCCAGATCTCAGAGGAAAAGAGCAGTGGGAACCCTAAACTGACTAAGATTTCATATTCGACATTTGGCAGAATAACACTCGAGAGAGAAATTAAGTTGTGGAAAAATGAAGAAAACTACATTTCTTATGAAACTGATCTTTTTTTTTTTTTTTTTTTGGTCTTTTGTTTGTTTTTGGAGCCAGAATCTCACTCTGTCACTCAGGCTGGAGTGCAGTGGCACGATCACAATTCATTACACTCTTGACCTCCTAGGCTCAGGCAATCCTTCCTCAGCCTCCTGAGTAGCTGAGACTACAGGCGTAAGCCACAATGTCCAGCTAATTTTTTCTTTTTTATTTTCTTTTTATTTTTTTGTAGAGATGATGCCTTGCTGTGTTTCCTAGGTTGGCCTCAAAGGATCCTTCCACCTTGGCCTCCCAAAGTGCTGGGATTACAGGTATGAGCCACTGTGCCCAGCCTGAAACTGATTTGTATCAAGAGATTGATTTATTTATTTTTAAAGGTAAGAAACATGTTTTAATGATAAACTCATTTGACAGAATGTTTATGCAAAAGCACGATTAGTGGTATATTCTAATAGCCAGAGAAAGACACCTATGAAATGCATAGTAAGGAACAAGAGAAGTCAAATTGTGAAATACAGGATAACATAGCAGATGTTAGCAACAGAGTATGTTGCCAGTGCCATAAACAAGCTGAATTATTAGTTCTGTTTCATGCCACCCTAAGATTTGAGGAAAGTCAGAAAATAAGGAAGAGGAAAGTAGGGAAAGAAGAATGAGGAAGGCAGGCAGTACAGGAGTCAGTGAAATTGCGGGTCACATGTATCCCATAGAATATCTGTACACTGTAGAACAAAACACTGAAAAAATGTCATACAGATTTTGAATAAGAGTTGGACCTCATGTAGGAATGTGAAGAAAAGAACATTTGTTGTATTCTGATCAATATCATCTTCAGATTGAAATCACAGATTTACTGTGTTTCTTTCAGGGTGGGGTAACTGTTTTCCTTAGTTTGTTCAAGAACGGATTGACTGATTCATCAAAATTCTAGAAATAACTGAAGGATTGTACTCTACTGCCTGCTTTCATTCACTGCTCAGTTGGTAGACTAACAAAGCACTGTAATCATTTCTTCTCAATTCCCATGGTGAAGTAATCCCAGATGTCACTACCATCATTCACCTCCCCATCAACTGCTGAGCCTCTGCCGTGTCATGATGACCTGGGATAAAGACAGTGGGTGAGGGCAGGGATTGTCAGAAATTGTAGATTAGACAAACCAGAGGGGACCTCAGGAGAGCATTATGTCAGTTCTTGCTTCCAAACAGGTCTGCAGTCAAATCATTCAAGAAAAATGATTGTCTATTCTGCTTTTAAAGATCCCCAAAGAATTCAATTTCTAATACATTGTTTTAATATATAATCTTTGAGAAGTTTCAAATCTAAACATAAATTCATTTCCTTTTTTTTTAGTTAATTCTGATTTTAAAATGCATCATATAATTCTGTTTTGAAATCCTGCTTTTGGCTTATAAATGCATTTATTCTGCTGTGCCCGGCCTGAAATTGATTTGTATCAAGAGATTTATGCTGGTCACATGTATTCCATAGAATACACTTATACTGTAGGACAAAACACTTTGAAAAAATGTCATATAGACTTTGAATAAGAGTTGGACATCGTGTAGGATGTCCACTCTTTTCTTTTAGAAAAGAGTTTCTGACTTACATGGGGATTTTATAATTTGCTCTCTCAAAGGCAGATCCCTGATTACTAACGTGGTGATTTTATGCAGCGTGAGAAACCAGTCACTGGGATAGCTGGATGCTTCTCTGAAGTTTCTCTCAGAAGCTGCTTGTGTGAAAATGCCCAGGAGAGTTCCAGAAAGGCCATTCCTTGTGGAAGCTGTGAGAGAGGAAGAAGAAACAAGAAGCAGAACCTGAGGCAGGACACCACATTACTTAGCCCAAACAGTGTCACCTCATGGGCAATAGCTGTACCAGGTGAAGCCAGAGGAGAGATTCTGGTGGCAAAATATCTTGAAGTCTCTACATGAACCTTGGGTGGACATCACTCTGAGACAAGAACTTCTGATGAGTTAGAAAAAAGTATTCTGCAAAAGCATGGTAAGGAAACCAGGAAAAGATTAAGTGATGCGTAAAGGTTAAAGGTTAGTGAAAAATGTAGTCAAATGTGCACAAGTACTTGTGAGTTTTTCCCAACATATTTTTAAATGCAAGAGTAATATCAAAATACATTCTCTTTGTAAAAAAGTAAGCATTAGAATTATGACTGACACCCTCTTTGGCTACTTCTTTCCCCACCAACTCCCTATACCAATAGTCTTGCTGGAGAAGGGTCATTCTTTTGTGTTTGGAAGATGATTTTCTGCTTTTCTGGCCAGTGCAGCCCCTTCATCTAGGGATAACAGAAGATGGTGTGGCGGATGGTGGGAGAGAGTCAGTATTTCCTCTATTCTTGGAAATATACAAGTTCAAAAGAGAAACACTGAGAGTTTCTCAGTCCAACCAAATCATAATGCAATTAGGAGAAAGAACCCTTGGCACATAACCATAGTCTTTCATTTTTAAATTTACAGTGTCATTGCCAATTTGTTTCTTTTTCTTTTTTAAGTTGGAATCTCACTCCATCGCCCAGGCTGGAGTGCCATGGCACACTCACTGCCACCCCAGTTTCGACCTACTGGGCTCTGGCAATCTGTCCACCTCAGCATTCCAAGTAGCTGGAATTATAGGCACATGCTTCCATACCCAGCTAATTTTTGATTCTTTTGATTTATTGTGGAGATGAGGTCTTGCAAATTTGCCTGAACTGGCCTCGAATCCGTGGTCTTGGGCCATCCACTCACCTCGCCCTCCCAAAGTGCTGGGATTACAGACTGAGCCACTGAGCACGGCCAACCAACTTGTTTCTTTTTGTGTATCTTTACAAACACTTTTTTGTTTCTTTGGGCATTTGCAAAAGAAGTTAATCTTTCAGCATTAACCTAGAAGCTTTTCATTTAATTTACAGTGTCTTCAATTTTTTTCTTCTCATCTCTGCAATACTGTGATAATTTCAAAATGGTCTCCCTATCTTCTTATCTCATGTACTGATCTTTTCTCTCACAACTCCCTCTACTTCAATTCATCCAAACATAGTTACAGTTACAAAATATCATTGCTATTTTGTCCACCTTCACCAGCTTCACATTTCCTACAGAATAAAGTCTCAGTTCCTCAGACTGGTGTTCCACAATCTGATCCCAATGTGTGAATCTATACTTACACCACTCACTACTCAAACGTCACTCCAGTCATTGTTCTTGAATATTCTATGGGGTTTGCCGATCTCAACATCATTACCCAGCCTTTATTCTATCTCAGTTCTGTTCCCTTCATTTCTTTAAATCCAAGCTGTCTTTCAGAGTAGTGTGCCAGCTCTGTGTGTTACACAGAAAAGAAGTTTACTATGAAAAATTCTGTACCCATTTGCAGTACGATTTGATAATACATTTCAATAACCATAGAAATTTCAAATCCTTGGACTCAGTGATCCCACCCCTGAGAATTTATTCTTTAATAAACAGAAATAGAGGGAAAATTAAATCAATTATGATGCATATACATAATAAAATAGACTACAGCTGTTTTAAATTATAATTAGAAGCTTATGAAAATGCTTATGATAAATTACAAAACATTATAAAATTGTGATTAAATCTGGGAATGTGAACAGAAAACTAGTGAAACAATTGATTTGTGGGGTGGTGGAATGGTGGGAGGGTAGGTGATTCTTTTTCTTTTATTTGAATTATCTTGTTGCCATCTTAATGCTGGTCTTGTGACATATCATTGCTTTAAAGAATAATCTGGAGTTCTGATTCAGAATATCTGATCAGCCTCATGAATTAAATCTTTTCTCTCTTAATATTTCCTAATAAAGAAAGAAAAGTAATTTGAAATGCAACAGTAGGCCAGGCGCAGTGGCTCAAACCTGTAATCCCAGCACTTTGGGAGGCTGAGGTGAGAGGATTGCCTGAGCCCAGGGGTTCGAGACCAGCCTGGGCAACCTGGCGAGACCTCGTTTCTACAATATATCAAAAAAATTAGCCAGGAGTGATAGTGTGCACCTGTAGTTCCAGATACCTGGAAGACTGAGGCGAAAGGGTCACCTGAACCCAGCAGGTCAACACTGAGGTGGCCGTGAGCATGCCACTGCACTCCAGTCTGGGTGACAGAGTGAGACTCTGACTCAAAAAAAAAAAAAAAAAAAAGCAACAGTAAAGAGAATGAAGGGAAGGAGCTCTATAAGCTAGGATTAAGTTCATTTTGAATAACAGAAAAATCCAAAATGATAGCTTCTGAAACAAGTTAGAAATTTATTTCTCTCTTATGGTCCAGAAATCCAGAAGTGGTCAGCCCAGTGTTAGGGATCTTAGGCTTCTTACTTTTTGCTCAAATTTGTTTCTATTCTCAAGACCACCTCACGATCCAAGATGGCTGCTGGAAATCAGCAACACTGACAACAGGAAGAAGGAAGGGATGAAGAAGGATGCACTCTTCCCTATAAGGATGCTTCTTAATCAAGAGACACTTTCACTTATATCCCATTGGCTAAAACTTAGTCACAGGACTGCACCTAGCTGTGGGAAAAATGAAAGATTTAGACTTTTTTCTGGGTGGCCACATGTCCACTTACAAATTAGGAGTTTTGTTATTAAAGAAGAAGATACTGGAGAACAACTAGTAGTCTGCCATAGGTGTTTATTATTATTATTTTTTTTAGTTGGAGTCTCACTCAGTCGCCCAGACTGGAGTGCAGTGGCCGCTCCCAGCCACCGCAGCCTCGACCTGCTGGGCTCCGGCGATCCCTCCGCCTCAGCCGGAATTATAGGCATACGCTACCACGCCTGGCTGATTTTTAGATTTATTGTAGAGATGAGGTCTCACTGCCCAGGCGGGTCTCGAACCCGCCGGCTCAGGCAATCCACTCACCTCAGCCTCTCAAAGAAGCGGGATTACAGGCTGAGCCACCAAGCCCGGCTCATAGGTATTATTAACAAATAAGAAATGTCCTCAAATTTTTGGAAGACAGAAAGCAGTCAGAGAACTGGTACTGATTGATGAAACAGGAAGATGTAGCAAGAATACGCACTGGGCAACCACAGATGAGGAGGAAGCCAGTATGTTCTAGAGAGGTCTGAGACTAGAAACATTGGAAATATCACTCGGAGAAAGAACATATAGATAGCAACAAGTGATCTTTCATAGTAGGGAGGCATGGATATTGTAATAAGTAAGCAAGCCATTGATTCAGTTAGAAAAGGTTTCAGCTAAGTGGACCTTGAACAATTATCATAATACTCTAAAGAAAGGGATTAGCAGTAGGGGGAAACTGCCAGGGGAGTTTCCCCCTACTGCCTCACTAACAAGGGTACCTGCATAATAAACATTTGTATACCCTGAATTGTACCCCACATCTTTAAAATAAATAAAAATAATAATAATTTTAAAAGGAAATGGTTTCAGCTGCAAGTGATGAGACATTGTCTTAGATTAGTTTAAGGTCCTGCTATTCAAAAATTATCTGCAACAGACAACATTATCATCTACACAGGAAATCATAAAGAATGTACAAAAAAGCCACAAGAACTAACAAGTGAGTTTAGCAAGGTTGAAGGATACAAGGTTATTATATAAAAATCAATTATATTCCTATACACTTGCAATGAATAATTGAAATTTTATAAAGTACCACGTACAATAACACCAAAAAGGCAGACAGCAAACACTCTCAGTGCTGTCCTGTCCGTTGTGCCCTTCACAATGTATCTTCCCTCTAAGATATCTACCAGCCAGGTGTGGTAGCTCAAGCCTGTAATCCCAGCACTTTGGGAGGCTGAGGTGAGAAGATTGTCACAGGTTGGAGATCAGCCTGGGCAACTTGGAAAGACCTCATCCCTACAACAAATAAAAAAATTAGACAGGCATGGTAGTGTGCACCTGTAATTCTGGCTACTTGGAAAGCAGAGGCAGGATTGCCTGAGCCCACCAGGTCAATGCTGGGGTGGCCGTGAGTATGCCACTATACTCCAGCCTGGGCAACGGAATGAGACTCCAACTCAAAACAACAACAACAAAACTACTTTTGTTAATTTAAAAACACACACACACAAAAATATTTAGGGATAAATATAACAAAGATGGGAAATATTTGCATGCAGAAAACTATGAAACACTGATCACAGAAATTAACAAACCCTAACCAAATGGAAAGATACACTATATTCATACATTGAAAGATTCAGTATTGTTAACATGTCACTTCTCCCCAAATTGATCCATAGATTTGATGCAATCCAAATCAAAATCTTAACAGGCTTTTTTTGGTAGAAATTGATAAGCTGATTTTAAAATGTATATGGAAAAGTAAAGTACTTAGAATAGCCGAAACAATTTTGGTTAAGAAGAATAAAGATGAACTCACACTACTTGATTTCAAGACTAAGTATAAAGCCACAGTAATCAAGACAGTCTGGTATTTATATAAGGGTAGATATAAATCAGTGGAACAGAATTGAGAATCCAGAAATAGACCTACACATCTATGGTTTATTGGTTTTTTCCCAAAAGTGCCAAGATAATTCACTGGTAAAAAGATAGTCTTTTCAGCACATAGTTCTGGAATATTCAATATCTTCATGCAAAAATATTGACCTTGATCTTTTCTCCATACTATATTTTTAAAATTCCTAGGAATGGATTGCAGACCTAAATGTAAAATCTAAAATCTAAAACTTCTAGAAGAAAACATAGCAGAAAGTCTTGTGATCTTTTGCATAAGAAAAGATTTCTTTTTTTTTTTTTTT
>NW_007258124.1:555219-599426 GCF_000164805.1 Carlito syrichta | reverse complement strand
CGCGGGTCTCGAACCCTCAGGCTCAGGCAATTCACTCACCTCAGCCTCCCAAAGCGTGGGATTACAGGCTGAGTCACTGAGCCTAGCCTAAGGAAAGATTTCATAACAGGGCATACAAAGTATAAATAATAAACTTTTGAAAATTGATAAGTTGGACTTCATCATAATTGTAAAATTCTGCTCTGCAAAATAAATTGTTTAAAAAAAAAAAGCCAGACGCAGTGACTCACACCTATAATCTCAGCACTTTGGGAGGCCAAAGTGAGAGGATTGCCTGAGCACATGGGTTCGACTTGGTGAGATCTCATCTCTACAATAAATCAAAAAATTAGCCAGGCATGGTGGCACATGCCCATAGTTCCAACTACTTGGTAGGTTGAGGTGGAAGTTTCACCTGAGCCCAGCAGGTCGAGGTTGTGGTGGCCGTGAGCGTGCCATTGCACTCCAGCCTGGGTGACAGAGTGAGACTCCAATTCAAAAATAAAAGACAAGTCACAAGACAAAAGACAAGACTGGAAGAAAATATTTGCAGAGATATATCTGATAAAAGATAGCATCTATAAAGAACACTTTACCCAGAATATATAAAGAATACTCATAACTCAATAGATTAAAAAAATTCAAATAAAAAACAAGCAACCCAAACCCTACTTAACAGGCAGAAGAACTGAATGGACACTTTCAAAAGAAGATAGACAAGTGGTCAACAAATACACAAGACGACGAAATTCATCATAATTCACTAGGTAAAGGAAAATTTAAGCCACACAGTAACTACACATCTACTAGATGGCTAAACATTTTTTTTTTTAACTTATAATACAAAATCCTGAAGAGGATACAGAGTCACTGGAACTCTCATACATTACTGATGGGAAAACAAGATGGTATAGCCCGGATGGAAAATATGTGGCAGCTTCTAATGTTAAGCACATATGTACCATACAATTCAGCAGCCCCGCTCCTATTTTTCCAAGAGGAATGAAACTGTACCTCCTACACCAAGACCGCAAGTAAATGTGTACACCAGATTTACTCATAATCACCTCTAACTGAAAACAATCCAAATGTCTATCAACTGGGGGTAGATAAACAAGTTGTGGTACATCCATACAATGGCATACTTCTCAGCAGTAAAAAGGAATGAACTGCCAATGCATTCAATGACATATACAAATTCCAAAACACCATGCTAAGTGAATGAAGTCACACTATGAATGGAATGAAATTTGTCTTAATGAATATGACATTCTGGAAAAAGTAAAACCAAGGGGACAGAAATGAGATAAATGGTTGCTGGGGAGCTGGAAGTGGAGATAGGTGATTGACTGCAAAGAAGCATGGAAGAACTTGTTGGGGGTGCTGGATAAGCTCTACATCTTGATGGTGGTGGTGATTACATGCCTCTATACATTTGTGAAAACTCATTAAGATGTGTACTGGAAAAAAGTACATTTTATTCTATGTAAATTATATCCCAATACATCTGATTCCAAAATCGAATTTTACAGACTGGTAGCCTAAAAATTGTAAGAATGCTGAACCCCAAACTCCTACATGTGTTGTAGATCAGGTTGTTCAGGAAACAGACCCTGAGAGTCTGAAATCTGCATGCAAGAGGTCTATTAAGAAGTGATCTTGGCCGGGCTCGGTGGCTCAGCCTGTAATCCCACGCTTTGGGAGGCTCAGAGTGAGACTCCAACTCAAAAAAAAAAAAAAGAAGTGATCTTGGAGGGAAGAGAAGTAGGATTGGGTAAGATTGGGTAGGGAGAAGTTGCGGTGAAATGCAATTACAACAGAAGCCTCATCTGAGCCTACAGGGCGCTCGGAGCTGGGATGGCCTTCGGGCTTATCCCATCTGTTGAGCCTTTGGATCCTCTCATCAAGCAGTCATTGGATATGACTGCCCCCAGGTCTGACCTTGGGCAAGGTGGCTCTCTTTAGCTGAGGGAAATTTGTAGAGAATGATTCAGCTGAGAACTGTCAGCTGCCAACACTCCCAGCAGCTGTGTAAATGAGGGCCTCAGTCCTGAGAGGGGAAAGGGAATAACCTATCACCGCATCCTCTCGAGTTCACCCTTTGTACCTCCTGCTTCCATTTGTTTCATACAGTAAATTCACGCCATCTTCGAAGAACTCCAGGGAACTTATTGGTCTCTTTTCCTGGGGAAACATACCAGGACAGTGGGATAAACTACACTCCCTTTCCTCAGTACTGCAGCTGGTGCCAAGGTTGCAACTCATACTCATCATCTTCCTCCTCTACTTCCCATTCTAGATTTTCTTTCCCCTCAACCAGCATCTCTTCTGGTCTGGGTGGCCTAGCTGATAGGTGGACCCTGATTCTCATCTGGTGATCACATCTTTCTCAGGCTGTGATGCTGCGATTCCACTTACTGTCAAGAGTGAGCAGGGGAATAGCAAGAGAAACCCCAGTGGATCACCTGTGTACCGGACATTTTATTCCCTTCTGAGGATCAGGGCAATGACTCCCAACAGGATGATGACTCTTTTTCTTGCCTGCTGGTATGCTGGCATAAAGTACCTAAGGTGATTTACTGCATAATAGAACTTCTATATCCCCTGCTGGAAATGCTTCCCCTCTGGAATCTGAAGCCTCTAGATTCACAGAGCCTAGAAGCACAAATTTCCCAAGTGAGCTCTTGAGAGTGATGACAAGCAGCCACTCCTACTTCTACGCTTTGGTTCCCAGACTCCTTTCTTTTACCTTTCAGGGGCAAAGCACCATTTGCTGGTCATTGATTTAAGGTGTATACTGCATGTTGCCGGATACCATCTTCACTGGGTAATATCTCTAAACTGGTGTCTCAGCTGGCTTTCGAAAGATGATTTCACTAACCTGTCAGGCCAGATGCTTCTGGGCATTATGGAATGTGATAGGACCACTGACTCCCATGGTAAAGTGCCTACCGTAATGCCTTCTTTGATGTTAAGTGGGTCCCTTGGCTCAATGCGATGTTATATAGGTTACCACTGTGCTGGGTAAAACACTATAAACCCTTGGATAATGGTGCTAGATGAGACATCCCAAACAAGAAAGGAAAATTTGTACCTAGGATATGTGTTGATTGCCATGAAGACAAATCATTGTCCCTTTTAAGGTGGTAGGAGTCCAATTTGGTTGGTTGGTTTTCTTAAGGAATAATGTCATACTGAGAGTTTGTTGTATGTCTCTGTTGCTTGTAAATTGGACTTTCAGCACTAATATAAGTTATAGCGGCCTTTATGAATGTTGAAAGGCCCCTGAGTAGTTTCTACCCTTTCCAACATGTATACTCGATGTTATGGATACAATGTTTATATCCCCCCACCAAATTCATATGTTAAAGCGCTAACACCCAATATGGCTGAATTTAGAGATGGGGCCGCTCAGGAAGTAATTAAGGTTAAATGAAGTCATAAGGGTGAGGTCTTGATCCAGTAGGATTAGTGGCCTTATAAAAAGAGATGCCAGCTGGGCTCGGTGGCTCAGCCTGTAATCCCGCGCCTTTGGGAGGTTGAGGTGAGTGGATTGCCTGAGCCCGCGGGTTCGAGACCTGCCTGGGCAGGCGAGACCTCATCTCTACAATAAATCAAAAAATTAGCCGGGCGTGGTAGCGCGCGCCTGTAATTCTGGCTACTTGGAAAGCTGAGGAGGAAGGATCGCCGGAGCCCAGCAGGTCGAGGCTGCGGTGGCCGGGCGCAGCCACTGCACTCCAGTCTGGGCGACAGAGTGAGACTCCAACTCAAAAAAATAAAAAGAGATGCCAGAGGGTGCTTGCCCTCACGTGCACTCATGCTCCCTTCCGCCTCCCATGCACTGAGGAAAGGCCATGTGAGCACACAAGGAGAAGGCAGCATCAGCAACCACACACCAACCCTGTTGGCAACTTGATCTTGGATTCCTCTAGAACCATGAGAAAATACATTTCTGTTGTTTAAGCCACACTTTCTGTGGTATTTTGTGGTAACAACCCAAGAAGGCTAATAAACTTCATTTATGAGCACATTGTGCGCTGTGGTGCCTGATATTAGTTGGCTGGGTCATTTCTGCCTTGTACTTTTGTTGTTTAACAGGCATTAGTGTGGGATGAATACAAGTATCTTCATGCTTCATGTTCACTTCTATAGCTCTAGGGACATGTATTTTCCCCGCAGCCCTGGCCCCTGCATTCTAATATTCATCTTCCAAGGCCTCTGAGCAACCAGTGAAGCCATTCATACTGCCATGACTCCATATATATTTTTACCTTGGGCCATGTTTCTCTCTACACAAAGAATATAATCAGTGCACTCCCAAAATCTCTATCCATTGAAGAGATTTCCTGTCACTCCTTATTTCAAGGTTGCTTCCAAGTGAGACTGTAGTTAGTAGAGTCTGTTTTCAACTTATATCCACATATGAAGCTGACCCAACCATGAACCAGTCTCAATATTTTTCCTCCTCTGTCAGCTGTCGGAAGGGATCCCATGCCCCCCAATGTGGTCATGGGTTTGATCTTTTCAAAAAACCAATATTTGGTTTCATTTTTTCTATAATTTTTTTTAGACAGAGTCTCACTCTGTCACTCAGGCTAGAGTGTAGTGGCATAATCCTAGCTCACCACAGCCTCAACCTTCTGGGTTCAAGTGACCCTCCTGTCTCAGTCTCCTAAGTAGCTTGGACTACATGTGAGTGCCACCATGCCCAGCTAATTTTTTTTCATTTTTTATAGAGATGAGGTCTTACTATGTTGCTCAGGCTGGTCTCAAACACCTGGGCTCAAGTTCTTCTGCCTTGGCCTCCCAAAGAGCTGGGATTACAAAAATAAGCCACCACGCCCAGCCATTTAAGAAAAAATCTTATTGAAGCTCTCTTGTGTGTGTGAGTCTTGCTGTCTTCAGGATTTTCTCTGTCTTTAGCTTTGGAGAGTTTGACTATGGTATGTTTAGGTGTGGATCTCTTTGAATGTATCCTGCTTGGAGTTCATTGAGCTTCTTAGATGTAAAGATTAATGTTTTTCATCAAATTTGGATGCTTTTCATATTACTTCTTCAAATATTGTTTCTGTCCCTTTCTCTCCTTTTCTGGGTCTCACATTAATCATATGTTGGTGTGCTTGATGCAGTTCTGTGGGTTTCTAAAGCTCTGTTTTCCTTTATTCATTTTTCTTTCTAGTCTTCGAAGTGGATAATCTCGATTGTCCTCTTCAAGCTTACTGACTCTTTCTTCTGACAATTCTAAACTTCTATTAAGCTCCTTTAGGAAATTTAAAAATTTTGGCTATTATGCTTTTCAACTCCAGAATGTATTTATTTATTTAAAATAATTACTCTCTGTCTCTTTGCTGATATTCTCTGTTTGTGGAGACACTGCTCTCCTAGTTTCCTTTAGTTCTCTGGCCATGATTTCCCTTATCTCTTTGGGAATATGTAAGATAATTGATTTAAAGTCTTTCTCTTGTAAGGGCTTCCTCAAAGATCATTTCTATTGACTGCTTTTTTCCTTGTGTGCCATACTTTACTGTTTCTTTGTGTGTCTCATAAACTTTTGTGAAAAAACAGACACGTAAAATAATATAAGGTGTTAACTCTGGAAATCAGAAACCCCCTTCCCCCAGGATTTGATGGCGGTAGTGTTTGTTGTTGCTACTATTATAGCGGCTTTCCTGGACTAATTCTGTAAAGTCTGTGTTCTTTGTCATGTGTAGCCACTGAAGTGTCTTTTCAGTTTAGCGGTCCATATACTAAAATGGTCAGAGATTTCTTTAATTCCTTGAACCAATAAGTCTCCTGGCCTTTGCTGAGAGATTGTGCATGTATGTACTGGGACATAGTTTTCATGCTCCAACAGGTAGTTTGCAATTTTACTTTGACCTTAACTTCCTGTTTGTGCAGAGCCTCAAAGTCAGCCAGAGATGAGAGATTAAAGCCCTCTCAGGACTTTCTTGGGCATCTACACAGCTCTGTACATGTATGTGGCCTTCTAGACTCCCAGGAATATATTCAAACTTTTATTTATTTATTTAGTTAGTTAGTTAGTTAGTTAGTTAGTTGAGTCGGAGTCTCACTCTGTCACCCAGGCTGGAATGCAGTGGTACGCTCACAGCCACCGCAGCCTCAACCTGCTGGGCTCAGGTGATCCTTACGCCTCACACTTCCAAATAGCTGGAACTACAGGCATGTGTCACCATGCCTGGCTAATTTTTTTAAAAAATTTATTGTAGAGATGAGATCTTGCCAAGTTGCCTGGGCTGGTCTCGAACCCCTGGGCTCAGGCAATGCTCTCACCTCTGCCTCCGAAAGTGCTGGGATTACAGGCATGAGCCACGATACCCGGCAAGTATATCCAAACTTTTAAAAATCTACAAACCCCCCATGCCCCAGTTGTTTCTTTTTAAGGTTTCTGGTAGACTTTTTATTGACCTCAACTTCTAACACCACATTGGGTAGCTGTGATGTTAAACTGCCACTAATTGTTTCTGACAAATGCCTAGGTATAGTACTGTTTTCCCAGATAAAGTTCTGGGTAAGTCAAATAAAGAAGTTCTGAGAATGGAGCTTTCCAGAGAGTCACCCAACAAGTCAAATGGTGACAGTTCTCTAGGTATGAGGCTCTTGCAGAGCTTGAAACCCATTCTGCTCCTCCAGTATGCCAGATTTTTGGTTTTTAATGATATTGTAGTCATGAAGCTGCTGGCTTTAAAGGCTACTGCGAAGCTGGAAGATGGGGATGCGATTGGAGCAACTTAAAACACCATAAAGTTCATAAAGTTTTTTACTGAATTCAGCTGTTTTTCTGAGTAAACATTCCTTGGATTGTTGTAAGCCTTTGTTAATTTCCAAAGTTCTCTAAAGAGAAAAAAAAATTTCCAAAGTTCTGAGAAAGTTGATTTTGGTAATTTTCCCCCCAGTGTCCTTGTTTCTTTTATGGAGAAGTGAATTTTCCAAAGTGTCTACTCTGACATTTGAGAAGTCAGAATGGACACAGGTTTGAGCTGAATGAGAGGTTCCAGTGCAACAGTAGTAAATAACATGGGAATTGGGCCACCTGCTTATGTAACTTATTTGCACTGTCTGGCACTGCATATGGCCAATTCTGGAAGTATTACTTCTATTTTACAATGAATTGCTGCTGGGTCTGCCGAGCTTATGCCTTAAAGGGCAGCTCTTACCACACAGTCAGGTACTTGATCTCTTTTAAGGCCCAGTAGCATGCCAGGAGCTATATATATCTTTTAATTTTTTGTAGAGACAGGATCTCACTATGTTGCCTAGGCTGGTCTCGAACTCCTGGGCTCAAGCAATCCTCTCACCTCAGCCTCCCAAAGTGTTGGGATTCCAGGCATGAGCCACTATGCATGGCCAGGAGCGTGGCCTTCTCCAGAGGCCTATGTGTCTCAGTTGTGATTTTCATATTTGGGCTGGTATAAAATTCATGTGATGCATTTTCTTATCAGAGAGTCCTCTAATACCATATGATATGATGGGTCACATGGTCCAAGAAGCAGGGCTGCTTGTACTATAGCCTGGAACTGCTATGGAGCCCTTTCTTGCTCTGGACCTCACTCAAAGCTGATGAATTTCCTTCTCACTTAGTAAAGTGTAAAGCCACATTCCCAAAGGTGTAATATGCTGTTTCCAGAGTCCAAAGAGGCCTACTAGGCATTCTTATTCTTCCTTCTTATTGGTGGGAAGTGCAAGATGGAATAATTTGACCTTAACTTCAGAGAGGATATCCCAGCATGCCTGAAACCACTGGACCCCTAAAAATTTCATTTGGGTGGCAGGCCCCTGAATCTTTGTATAAGCCTCTGGAGCACATGTGTCTTATCCAGGTCTCCAGCAAGGGTTTGGGTACTTCTTGCTCATCTGGTCCAAGTAATATAATGTCATCAAGATAGTGAACCAATGTAGTATTCTGAAGAGTGTCCGGAAGGTCAAGATCCTTTCAAAATTTACTATTAAGAGAGCAAGAAAGTTAACAGAACGCTGGGGCAAGACCATGAATATATACTGTTGTCCATCCCATGTGAATGTGAACTTCCAGATAGGAAAGGATAAGAATGCACTGGCCAGATTAATAGCTAATATCACACACACAAAGCCAAGTTAATCTGCTCTAACAAAAATTCCACCTGTAATCCAGTAAGTGCAATGGGGACTGTTACTTGAATGAGTCTGCCAAACTTCAGAATCTGTTTGACATTTTGGTTGGGCTCCGTCTGGTGAATTAAATTGAGGAAACATCACCCCTGCTTTTGTGAAGTCTTTAAAGTTTGCTTTAATCTCTGCTGCATTCCCTGGAGTGCAATATTGTTTTTGATTTACTCTCTCTTGGCTGGAGCAGGAGGGAGTAACTTCAGGGGCTTCTACTTGGCCTTCTCCTTATACGATAGCCCTCACCTTACAGTCTAAAGAACATGTGTATAATGTTATTGGGAGGAGCAATCTGCCGTGGATTCTGAGTATCCTTGCACACTCCAGCTGAATATGCTGAGAACGCAAGACTCTGACTTCTCTCTACTTAGGAGTTTTCTTGGTTTGTGCGTGTAGCAATGAGCCTTCAGAGCCGGGCTAACATCTCCCTCCAGGACGAAGAGTAGGTTTGCATACTGCTTATAAAAATAGTAGATAATCTCAGTGATTTTTCTCCTCTAAGGCAACCCACTGCATGTACAGGCATCTATCTGGACCTTCTGCATTGTCTTTATGGGAACTGGGGGGCAAGGGGAACTCATGCAGACATGATCCCGATGCTTCTTGCTGTGCTCTAATAAAGTCCTTTGTCTCTGACCCAGGAGTCTTATATTCAAGAACCATGAAACAACAACAGGCTAGTTTACAGGCTAACAGCTTGTAAGGAAGGTAAAATCCTAGTCTCTGACAACAATGATTGGGGGAGGGGGACGGTTCTTCCAACTCTCAAGTGTTTCTATTGCATCACACATTGACATTATATGTTTGGAGACTGAGGCTAGTAGGTGGGTCTCTGGGCCCTACTGTGAGCTAGACCCAAGCCAAAAACTCCATTTTCGACCTAGCCCCAAAATACTCCCACTTTTACAGGGAGACCACAATAAAGCTTTGAGTCCCCAGGAATCGGTGTCAACTCAGCCAACAGCCCTCCAAATGTTTGGGTATGACCCTTTCCTGAGGAAATGGCCATTGATTCCTTTGGAGAAGGATTGAGGGAATCATGATCAGTTATACTTGCTGTGATGCTTCTTCCTGGAGACCTTGTCCCTCCTTCAGTTAATGGGTTCTAGGTATTGGAGTAACTGCCCTCAGATTCCTAATCATCCATCCTTGACTTCTTCTGGCTACACTGATTGAATAACTTGCTCTTTGGCTGCCCAACTCTCTTGTCTCTGTGTATATCATGTTCTCATTCATTTTCTCCCTCGCTCTCCTTGGACTAAGTCCTCCTGGCTGCCTCTGTGGTGGTATTCATCATGATCATTGTGCCCACCTTCTGAAGGATAAGTGCTATCAACTGGGATCTTGCCCATTGTTCTCACACAGGCCAGTTTGGTACCATCATTTGTCACCATAACACTGGCCCGTGCATAACAACCACAATAACTTTCCTAACAATGCTGGTGCCCCCTGCATATTCCTCATTGTTTTGTGAAAGGTATCCTCTAGGCCCTCTCATGGAGCATAGTCATCTGGCGTTACACAGAATGTCCACCCCAACATGCCCGTTTCTCTCAGTCTTTTGATCCCTACCTCCACCATTTTCCATGATAGTTCTAGCATTTCCACTTCTCTCGCCATGGACCATTGCTTTTTCCAAACTTCAAGAGGCAACCAAGCAGCTTAATAGCATCATCTCCTGGGATCTTTGATAGTTGTTAAATCCTGTCTCACAGGATATGGGTACTGCATCCATAAACCCTGTTATCCAGTTTTATTCTGTGCTCCATGATTCAGCATCCTCAAGATATAGTGCCTTGTGTGGTTTCCCGGCTCCTGATGGTATATTGTTATCTAGGTCCTGCAGTTCCTTTGGAATAGACTGTAGCTCCTTTCTCAGCAGACCCAGCACTGATCTTGCTGGATTATGTTGTGACTTGACCCTGGTTATTGGTTGTATAATGAGGAAAGGAAATGGTAATAGACAGTTAGGGTCTATTAGGTAATAGGGAGGGTGTAGGTTTTTCTGCAAGGGAGAATCTCCTTTATCAACTTCCAAAAGAGGGGAATGATAGCCTTTAACAGGGAGGAGGGGGCTACTTACTGCATTGACCCAGAGAATTTTGAGTTCATTGATCCAGATGTCCCAATCCCAAATCTTAGGTTTCCAACATCAATATACTAGACTGGACATGTTACAGAATCCAAACTTCTTTGGAACACTGCTGCTCTTAAAACTAAGTCCTGCTCCTGCTCTTCAGCTTTTTCTGCCCTCTAGCTTCAGGCGATGAGTCTCCTTATATGCTGCCAAGGAGGGCCTATGGTTTTTACAGTTTACCTCGTAGGTGATTTAATGACCCTCACTCAGCCTTTCATTGTTTTTCTCCACTGCTTCAAGAGCCAGGAGACACAGCCAGCCAATTTCCAACTCCTTCTATAATTACTATGTCCCCTGAAGCTCTCACATACCCCTCTTGTCCATCCCCTCCCACCAACCTTCCATTCTGTTCACTGCTGCTGACAGTTTTAACAGTTACACCACAACCTCTTGCCAAGCGTCTACACTAGTGATCAGGTCTTTATGGTGAGCTGGCTGTTGGGTGAAACAGCTCCATAATCCCATTTTAGAATCTGCTTCTCCTGAGAACTCCTGGTACCAACTGTCATAAATTGGGTTCCCTGGGAAACAGACTCTGAGCTTGAGATTTACATGCGGGAACTTTATTTGGGAGTGCTCTAGGGATAGTGTTGCCAGATAAAATATAGGATGCCCAGTTGAGTTTGAATTTCAGTTAAACAAATAGTGCAATATTTGGGATATATTTATATTAAAAAAATTATTCCTGTTCATCTGAAATTCAAATTTAACTGGGTGTTCAGTGTATATATTTGCTAAATCTGGCAACTCTATCTAGGGAATAACACCTACGAGAGGTGAGGAAGGCTTGTGAAAGGGGAGAAGTTGGAAGAGAGCCTTTCGCTGATGCGAAGTGTAGGTCTATAGGTTGGAGAGTTCTTTAAAGTGGTCCCGCCTTGAAGAAGGACCGGACTTTATTTCATCATATCAAGTAGCCATTGGATGCAGGATGCCCCACAGCAGGGATCATGATTTTGGTTGAGGTAGCTCTCTTCCCAAAGGGATGAGGGCTTTCATCTGCCAACACCCCCAGCAACTGGGGAATGAGTGCCTCAGTTCTAATACAGGGAAATCCTGTATGACCACTGCAGCAGTACACCCACTGAACCAGAATCTGCATTTTAACAAGATCTTGTGACATTTATGTGCATTAAAGATTCCCAAGCACTGGTCTAAGGCTGGCTCTCAAATTTCTGTGTGCATCGGAATCACCTGGAGGGCCGGATGCTGTGGCTCATGCCTGTAATCCCAACTTTGGGAAGCCAAGGTGGGAGGACTGCTTGAGGTCAGGAGTTTGAGATCAGCCTGGGCAACATAATGATAGCCTATCTCTACAAAAAACAAAAAAATTAGCTGGGCAGTGGTGCACACTTGTAGTCTTAGCTACTCAGTTGGCTGAGATGGGAGGATCACTTGATCCCAGGAGTTTGAGGTTACAGTGGGTTATGATCGCACCACTGCACTCCAGCCTATGAGAAAGAGCAAGACCCTGTCCAAAAACAAACAAACAAACAAACAAACAAAAAACAGAATCATCTGGATGGCTTGTTACACCTCAGCTTTCTGGGCCCTACCCTGGAGTTTCTGAATCTGAGGTCTGGAGTGGAGTCTAAGAACTTATCATTTTAAAAATTAAACATTTTAAAAATTTCCCAGGTGATACTGAGCTGCTGCTGGTCCACAGATCACACACCGGCTTAAAATATACAGACACCTAATATCTTGTAACCTGGAAACAGGTGGTTATTGCAGCTGGTTCAGCTCCGCAAGGATACTGTCAGGGACACAGGCCCTTTGGCTTTCTGCTCTAAAATCATTAGCATATTGACCCTTTGTCTTCATGCTGATCACTTTCTGGTTTCAAGATGGCCACCATAGCTCCAGTTCTCCCATCCATGGTCAAGGTATCAGGGAAGGAAACAGGGAGCACCCTCTGGAATTATATCTTTTTTTTTTTTTTTTTTTTAGTCCGAGTCTTACACTGTCACAGAGGCTGGAGTGCAGTGGCACGCTCATGGCCACTGTAGCCTTGACCTGTTGGGCTCAGGAGATCCTTCCGCTTCAGCCTTCCAAGCTGCTGGAACTACAGGAGCGTGCCACCACACCTGGCTAATTTTTTAATTTATTGTAGAGAGGAGGTCTTGCCATGTTGCTCAGGCTGGTTTCGAACCCCTGAGCTCAGGTAATCCTCTTGCCTCCTCCCAAAGTGCTTGGATTACAGGCTTGAGCCACTATGCCCAGCAGATATCTTTTATGAAGAAAGGAACATATTTTGGAAGTCCTTCACTCTTGCAGATTATTTTTTTAAATTTCATAAATCTATATCATTTTCATTATTTCAATGACATTTGTAATATATTTGTGGAGTTAATGTAGAGAAGACAAGACCATCCCAAGTCTTCACTAAGAATTTCACACACAAAAAAAATCCAACAAACAAAAATATACCCTTCACAATTGCCACTCATTCCTAGGAAAGGAAATTAGATGAATTCAATCTCAAGCAGGTAATAATTGTATTTATATATTTCAGTAAATATTGCCCAAATATAACTAACTTATGTTTTAATTGTATTTATCTGAAATTTTAAAAATCTCCGTGGCTTTTTTAACGTTTGTTTTTGAGAACTTTGGTTTTTGCTACTTTTTTTTTTTCTTAAGGGAACCAAGTTTGCAGGCTTCTTTTTATAGTTCTTTGTCCTGATTGGGAAACATGACCACCCTTGTTGCAAGGGAGATTGGAAAGGTGAGTTCTGGTCTTCTAAACTTTAGAGTAGGAGGTGGTAAATGAGAAGAGAGTCGAGATGACTACTGAGTCAATCACAAGCATTTTATCTTGAGCTATGGATTAAAAAGTCCAGAAACTTTTCAAAAGAAGTTGGTTGTGGGGAGGGGACTGTGTGGAAAGGGCAGGGGTGGGTGGAACACTAGTTTTTCATGGCAAGATCTAGAAAATTTAACTTGTTACCTTGTTCACGCATCACTTGAATTTTATTTTTATTTGTTTATTTATTTGTTTATTTGAGATAGGATTTCACGCCGTCACCTAGGCTGGAGTACAGTGGCACAATCAAGTTTCACCGTAGCCTTCAACTCCCGGGCTCAAGTGATCCTGCTGCCTCAGCCTCCCAAGTAGCTGGGACTACAGTCATGTGCCACCATGCTTGGTTAATTTTTCTATTTTTTCTGGAGACAGGGTCTCACTTTGTTGCTAAGGCTTTTAATTTTTAAATCCACAGTACTCAGCCTGTGGACTCAGTGGCTCAGCCTGTAAGCCCAGCACTCAAGTGGATTGCCTGAGCCCACAGGTTCAAGACCAGCCTGGGCAACTTGGAAAGACCTCGTCTCTACTGTAAGTAAAAAAAAGTTAGCCAGGCATGGTAGGTAGCGCATGCCTGTAGTTCCGGCTACTTGGAAGGCTGAGGTGGAAGGATCGCAGGAGCCCAGCAGGTCGACGCTGGAGTGACCATGAGTGTGCCACTGCAATCCAGCCTGGGTGACAGAGTGACAGAGTGAGACTCCAACTAAAAAAAAAAAAAAAAATCCACAGCACTCTTTTTCTCATGCTCCGCTTTAGCAAAGCTTGTTGGCTCAACTCTCAAAAGATTTCAGAATCTACCATGTCTTATCATCTGCATTGCCA
This sequence comes from Carlito syrichta, assembly GCF_000164805.1. Taxonomy (NCBI): domain Eukaryota; kingdom Metazoa; phylum Chordata; class Mammalia; order Primates; family Tarsiidae; genus Carlito; species Carlito syrichta. Next base: position 585,528 of record NW_007258124.1, on the reverse strand, counting down.
TCATCGCTGCTTCTGCCCTTGCCATGCTAGAATTCATGCTCAACACAGCCGTCAGTTTCTTTAAAAATATCTTCTGGGCTCAAAACGCTCCAATGGCTTCACCTCTCACTTAAGGTTAAAATTAAAACCTTTGAGTGGCCTACCAGCCCTCGCCATGGTCTTCCAACCTCATCTTCTCTCCCTGTCTTTTATACTACAGCACACTAGCTACTTCAATATTCCTCAAACACATGGTCATGTTCTCACCTCAGAATCTTGACACTTGGTATCCTCTCTGCCTGGAACATCTCCCTCCTCTGCCAAGAGCATACCCGCTCACCCCCTCCAATATCCATCCCCATGGCTTGATCCCTCACTTCCTTCCCGTTTTTATCCAAATGACATCTTCCCAATGAAGCCTTCCTTGACCACTCTAATGCCACAATGTGCCACCATGTTATATCCTATGTCTTTTAGTTATTTATTTATGATCTACCTCTGTCTCAAAAAAATAAGTTTATGAGCACAGAGATTTTTGTCTTTTTGTGCACTGCTGTATCCCCAGGACCTAAAACACTGCCAAGTACATGGTAAACCCTCATTAAATATGTGATGAAATGCAAAACCCAAAAAAGAGTTATTAGATTTATTATTTTTATTATTATTTTAAAATAAATCTAATATGCATTAGAGTTCTCCAGAGAAACAGAACCGATAGGATATATATATATAAAATATATGGAGATATATGGAGAGAGAGAGAGACTTATTTTAAGGAATTGGTTCACATGATTGTGGGGGCTGGTAAGTCTGAAGTATGTAGGGCAGGCAGCAGGCTGGAAATTCAGTTAAGAGTTGATGTTGCACTGCAGTCTTGAGTCCAGATTCTTCAGGACAGGGCTTCTATGTTGTAGTCCTGAGGAAACTTTGTCAGGAAACCTCCGTGTTTGCTCTTAACCCCTTCAACTGATTAGATGAAGCCCACCCACATTATGGAAGGTAATCTGCTTTACTCAAAGTCTACTAATTGTTAAGTGTTGCACACATCTAAAAGTTACCCTTGGCCAGGGACAATGGCTCATGTGTGGCAGCCCAGCACTTTGGGAGGCCAAGGTGAGAGGATCGCTTGAGACCAGTTCAAGACCAGCATGGGTAACAAAATGAAACCTTGTCTCTACCAAAAAATTAAAAACTTAGCAGGGCATGGTGGCTCAGGCTGTGGTCCTAGTTACTTAGGAAGCTGAGGTAGGAGGATCACTTGAGCCTCAGGAGGTTGAGATTGTGATGAGCCATGATTGTGCCACCGCACTCCAGCCTGGGCAACAGAGTGAGGCCCTGACTCAAAAAATAAAATTAAAAAAAAAAAAAAAAGAAGAAAGTTCTATGGAAGGGTAGTTTTTGGTGGGGGCCAGCTGAGAAGGCTTCATGAAGAAGTGGTCTTTGAGTTGAGTCTTGCAAGATACATGTAATCCTGGAGACTGTAAGAAAGGGCATTTTTCAGACTAAGGAACACGGAGGCCTAAAAATGCTCGGCATGCTTGGCAAGTGGCCATGAATCTTCAGGAAGTAAAGCCTTACTACCATAGCACCCACCTACCATACTGTCAACCCATGCTAACATTATGCTGCCTTAATTTGTATTCTCCCATGTGTAAGTCTTGATTCTCTGCTTTTGAGAACAGGCATAATATACTTCATTTTTATCCCTCACAACTCCCAGCTCATAGAAAGTGCTTAAAATTGTATCTAAATAATGCACATACCTAAGGTGAGCTTGCCTGTCCAGGAACTTGTCTTCTAGTATTAATTTTTCTTTGAGAAACTACGCTTCTCCTGACTAAGTCTACATAGTTTAAGTCGATTTGAGCCCTACCCCAGAACCAGGAGTGGGTGTGCCATACAGCCTTGGCCAATCTCTTTTTTTTCTGAGTTGGAGTCTCACTCTGTCGCCCAGACTGGAGTGCAGTGGCTCCCAGCCTCCGCAGCCTCGACCTGTTGGGCTCCGGCGATCCTTCCGCCTCAGTCTTCCAAGTAGCTGGAACTACAGGCGTGTGCTACCTCGCCTGGCTAGTTTTTTTTTATTTATTGTAGAGAAGAGGTCTCGCCAAGTTGCCCACGCGGGTCTCGAACCCGCAGGCTCAGGCAATCCACTCACCTCAGCCTCCCAAAGGCGCAGGATTACAGGCTGAGCCACCGAGCCTGGCTTGGCCGATCTCTTTTGGAAATATGACTCATAAGTGGGGAGGCCAGGACAGAAAGGGCCAGAGCTGATTCTTCACAACGGTCGACTCAGAGAACTCTTCTGGTAGATACTCAGAGCTGTCCAGGTTCCTGTGTTTTCCAAGGAATGGATATGCAGCTTTTCCAATGAGTGTGTGAGTTACTCCACATCGTTCTAGTAAATTTCTTTCTTGCTTAATCTGGTCAGATAACCCTAACTAGTACCGTCTTGTCATCCAGATCAGACTATATAATATAGCAAAACACCATTGTATACTAAATGTATGTGGAGACAAAATGTCTAAGAAGAAAAAAACAGTTTAATCTCAGCTTGTCAACTGAGGCATAGCATATAGTTATTAACTCATAGAATATAACATTGGGCTTATGTGATGTAATTGATTGTATCATGCTAGGTGCTGGGGAGATACAAATATAGAAAAAGTGTGGGCTTATACTGTAGTAGGTAGGAAAATAATATTCCCCCAAATACAACAATCATATTAATTATAGGGGCAGGCTCTGCCATAGTCCAGGTGCTTTCTGTTGCAAGTGGCACCAACCAATTCACACTTTCTTATGCAATAAAGGGGATTTATGGGCTCATACAGTGGGGAAGGATGTGGCAGATTGAGGGACTCAAACAAAATTGTTGGGCTCTCTCTCTCTCGCTCTGGCACACACATAACAACAACAACAACAACACAACAAGGCACCTCTAAGCTAATATCATGCCAGCTTCTGAACCAGAGAAAAGACAGAACTTTTTTTCCTCACTGGTATAAATGTAGATTCTAGGAAAAGACTCTGATTGGCCTGCATTGGTCACATGTCATGTTTGGCAATACTGGGTATGTTACCCCATGTCCAGTGAAACAAGGTTTGCGATTGGTATCCATTCCTGAGTTGCATGGCTGGAGAGGAGAGGAAAAGAGGTGGAGGAAGATTCTGTTCCTGGAGACAGGAGAGAGGGATAACACGTGCCTATTGCAAGTGCCAGAAAAGGGTCTTAAAGTGCTCAGGAGTTTAGAGCAGTGGAGAGCATTCGCTTTCAGGGTGCTCAGCAAAGGATTCTTAGAAGAGGGGTCTTGGACCTGAGCATTAAAAGATAGAATTGTAGAGGTGGCAAGGAAGTTTAGGTGGAAAGGGCCATGAAAAAGGCAATGCCGCAATACCCATTAAATTACCAACAGCATTCTTCTCAGACCTGGAAACGACAATACAGGAATTCATATGGAAACATAAACAACCATGAATAGCCAAAACAATCCTCAGCACAAAACAAAACAAAAACAAAAACAAAGAGGGAGGCATCATGCTCCCAGACTTTAAGCTTTATTATAAAGCTACAATAATCAAAACAATCTGGTATTGATACAAGAACAGGCATATAGACCAATGGAACAGGATAGAGATTCCAGAAGCAAAACCTCAGTTTCTCAACCAACTCATCTTCGACAAAGCCTCCACTATCAACCACTGGGGAGAGGAGAACCTATTCAGTAAATGGTGCGGGAAAACTGGCTGACCACATGCAGAAGATTAAAACAAGACCCCCCTACCTTTCACCATACACAAAAAATCAACTCTAAATGAATCAAAGACCTAAACATAAAAACTCAAACTACAAGTACGTTAGAAAACGCAGGAGACACCCTTATGGAAATTGGAACTGGCAACCAATTCCTGATCAACCCCAAGTGCCCATACTATAAGAGATAAGATAGACAAGTGGGAACTCATCAAACTGACAAGCTTCTGCAAAGCCAAATAAACCATCGAGAGAGTGGGGAGACAGTCCACAGTCTAGGAAAAAAAAATTTGCCAACTGTATATCTGACAAAGGCCTAACATCTAAGATCTACAAGGAACTCAAATGTGCCAAAAAGAAAAAAAACAAATAGCCCCATTACAAGGTGGACAAAAGATATGAACAGACACTTCTCAAAAGAAGACATATGAGCAGCCAACAGATAATGAAAAGATGCTCAGCCTCACTAGTCATCCAAGAAATGCAAATTAAAACCACACTGAGATACCACCTAACTCCAGTCAGGATGGCCATCATCAATAACTCAAAAAACAACAGATGCTAGAGAGGATGCGGCAAAAAGGGAACACTCACACACTGGTGACAGGAGTATAAACTAGTACAGCCTCTGGGGGAAGACAGTGTGGCAATTCCCAAAAGATCTAAAAATCGACCTTCCATATGACCCCGCAATCCCTCTACTGGGAATATACCTGGAGGAACTCAAATCATTCTATGAAAAAGATAACTTGCACACTCATGTTTATTGCAACATTATTCACAATAGCAAAAACATGGAACCAACCGTGCTGCCTATCAAAAGAGGACTGGATAAAAAATATGGTCCAGCCAGGCTCAGTGGCTCAGCCTGTAATCCCGTGCCTTTGGGAGGCTGAAGTGAGTGGATTGCCTGAGCATGCAGGTTTGAGACCCGCCTGGGCAGCAAGACCTCATCTCTACAATAAGTCAAAAAATCAGCCAGGCATGGTAGCACATGCCTGTAATTCTGGCTACTTGGAAGGCTGAGGTGGAAGGATCACCGGAGCCCAGCAGGCGAGCCTGCGGTGGCTGGGAGTGGCCACTGCACTCCAGTCTGGACGACCGAGTGAGACTCCAACTCAAAAAAAAGGTCCATATACACGATGGAATATTATACAGCCATAAAGAAGGACAAAATTACGAACTTCGCAGCAACTCAGATGAATTTAGAGGCTATAATACTATTGAGTGATCTATCACAGAAACTAAGAATCGAGCATCACATGTTCTCCCTTACGTGGACCTTGAACAACTATCATAATACAAAAAGAAAGGGATCGGCAGTAGTGGGAAACTGACGGGGAGGATGGGGGCAGGAGTGGCAGTAGTGGGAAACTGCTGGGGGGAGGGGGACACACCTCATCAACAAGGGTGCCTGCATAATGAATATTCATATACCTAACTCTGAATTGTACCCCACATATTTTAAATAAATAAATAAACAGACATTATTTAAAACTAAAAAAAGAAAGAAAGAAAAAGGCATTGCAAGGGAGCGCAGAGCTGGTCTTAATGTTTCCATTTGGTGGCTCTCTAGGGTTCACAAAGGACCTAAGGACAGTGGGATTCAACCCTGAGCCTAAACAGGGCTCAATTCAGAGGTCTTAAGAATTAGGGCCTGCCAGAAATCTGTTTATATGAGACCCTGAACAACCTCCAGAAAGAGAATCACACAAAGTCTGTCTAATCATCCTGTCCTGGGGAATTAGGAGAGGAGGGATTTAAATATTTTGTAATGAATTATTTATTTTTAACTAAAAAAAATTTTTTTTGAGTTGTAGTCTCACTCTCGCCCAGGCCAGAGTGCAGTGGGACTTCATGGCCAGCCCAGCATCAACCTGCTGGGCTCTAGCGATCCTTCTGCCTCAGTCTTCCAAGTAGTTGGAACTATAAGTGCTCGCTACCACACCCCACTAATTTTTTTTAATTTATTGTAGAGAGGAGGTGCTGCCAAGTTGCCCTGCCTGATCTCGAAACCGCGTGCTCAAGTATTCACTCTCCTCGCTCCCCCAAAGTGCTGGGATTACAGGTTGAGCCACTGAGCCCACCCAACTCAATTTTTTTAATTGAAAAAAGAACAGTGAAGAACTCACTGGAAAATGCTTCTCCCTCCCATCCCAGGCCCCTAGTGAGGGAGGGGTGATTCTGAGTTCATCCTAGTGGCCACTGCTCACATGAGCTCTTCCAGCCCAACCCATGGGCCCGCATTTCAGTGCCAGGAGAGAGAAGGGTTAAAGTTAAAAGTGAAAGGTCTATCTTCACTGTAAACTTGGAAAGTATCTGGAGAGACAAGTGGTCATAGGAATAGTTTGGGTGGCCTGGTAGCAGAAGGTGAGACTATATTTTCACTACCTAGGTAGGGCTTCTATATGTCTGTGACACCTGGAAGGGCCCAGAGGGCCGAGTGAAGTTTTGATATAGCCATGCTTCTAGCTCAGAAGTGGCTTATAGGCACAGGTCCAGGCCTGAGGCTCTGGTGGCACCAGGCACTTATGACTTCTAAGCAGGAGAAGCTCCACTACTGGGTGGAAGCAAGGGGTCATGGTCTCTGCAAAAGACCTCATCTTCAGCCTAGTGCAGTGGCTTATGCCTGTAATCTCAGCACTTTGGGAGGATGAAGCTGGAGGACTGCTTGAGGCCAGGAGTTCAAAATAAAACATTAGCCTGTATGGTGGTGCACACTTATTGTCCCAGCTACTCAGGAGGCTGAGGCAGGAGGATTACTTGAGCCCAGGAGTTCAAGGCTGCAGTGAGCTATGATGACACCACTGTATTCCAATATAGGTGACAGAGGGAGACCCTGTCTCAAAAAAAAAAAAAAAGTCTTCATTCTCAATGTGCTTGGTGACACCAGAAGGGGTACGCATAGTGTGGTGGAGAAGAGGTTGGTGTTAGAGTTGGCCTTTCGGGACTTTATTCTGGTACTGACACTTACTGTTCCTTCAGGTACCTTCCACAGGGTGTTGCAAGAGTGTGCTCAGGTAAAATATGTGAGCAGTTTGCTTTTAGTTCATGTTACTGTTATTATTTTTTTTCTTTTTTGAGTCACTCTATCACTCAGGCTGGAATGCAGCGCCACGACCATGGCTAACCACAGCCTCGACCACCTGACCCACCTGATCCTTCTGCCTCAGCCTCCCAAGTAGCTAGGACTACAGGTACATGCCATCACTCCTAGCTAATTTTCTAATTTTTTGTAGAGATGAGGTCTCACTATGTAGCCCAGAGTGATCTCGAACACTTGGACTCAAGCAATCCTCTTGCCTCAGCCTTCCGAAGTACTAGGATTACAGACATGAGCCACTGAGCCCAGTCTTGTGTTTTTATTATTCTTTAGGGACTAATGGGATGTGGAGGTCCCAGGAGAAGAACTTCATGTGGAACCAACCATGCTGCCCATCAAAAATGGACTGGATAAAAAAAAATGCAGTCCATATACACGATGAAATATTACACGGACATAAAGAAGGACAAACATACGGACTTTGCAGCAACTTGGATGGATTTGGAGTCTATAATACTCAGTGCTCTATCACAGAAACAGAGAACTGAATACCACATGTTCTCACTCATAAGCAGATCCTGAACACTTACCATAATACTGTAAGAAACAGATTGGCAGTAGTGGGATATTGCCGGGATGGGGGTGGAGACACATCAATAAAGGTACCTGATCTCAAACCAGGCAAAGTGGGAACCAAAGGGAGGCCCAAACTTTACCTGTATGATGTCCACTTGTATACCTCATCCTGAATTGTACCCCACATCTTAAAATAAAATATAAAAAAGAAGAAAAAAGAACTTCATGAAGGATGACTGACGTATGAGAAAACGGAAAGAAGCCTCAGAAATAACAGACTGTTGCAGCAGTGAGGGTGTGGGGGGGGAGCCGAGCCACAAGACTGTGGTCTAGTTTCAAAGTCACTCTTCTGAGGATGAATTCAGGCCTCTGAAACCTCAGGAGATGTGAGTTACTCAGGCCAGACAGAAGGTGAAGTCAGAATTCACAGTGGATTTTTTTTTTCACAGAGGATTTCGAATGCTTAGCTGAGTAGCCTGGATTTTATTCAAGAGATTGCTAAGACCAACTGAAGAGAGCTGTATAAGATGAATCTGGAGCACTATGCAAAGAAGTCAGAAGAGGGGAAGCTCCAAGAAAGAGACCAATTAAAAGAAGAATGTGGGAGAAGCAGAAGGAGCTGAAACAGGACAATAGCTTCCAGAATGGAAAAGAAGGGACAGATGTGAAGGAGATGCTTGGTGACAGAACTATCCCGGGGTACGTGAAGCATCTGCTTGCCCAAGTCGTCGACGTGTTCCAGTCCAAATCCCAGAGTTTTGAAACCGTGCAAACCAGCACCATGCCATATGCAATCCAAAAAGTGATTCAACGTTTTTGTTGTTCTTTACATTTACTGTTTTAAAAAGTTAAATGGTTTTTCCAAACTAAACTTCTAATTATTATTTTATTGAACACCACATCAAATGGTGATTCTGTAGTGCAAATATCTTAATTGATTTCCTGCTCCCAGATCATTTTACATTTGTAGATTTTAAACTATTTTACCGTCTACTGACCCATTATAAATAAAATAAATTATTAAAATATAGCCAGGCGTGGTGGCTCACCTGTAATCCCAGCACTTTGGGAGGCGGAGGTGAGAGAATTACCTAGGGTTCGAGACTAGCCTGGGCAACTTGGCGAGACCTCATCTCTACAACAAATCAAAAAATTAGCTGGGTGTGGTGGAGCACACCTGTGGTTCCAGTTACTTGGAAGCCTGAAGTGGAAGGATCACCTGACCCAGCAGGTCAAAGCTGCAATGGCTGTGAATGTACCATTGCACTTCAGCCTGGGCAACAGAGTGAGACTATGACTCAAAAAATAAAAATAAAATAAAACACATAATAAGTAGAAAATATGACATTTAACAAAACATCATTATTTCTGTACTATTGCTAATAAGTATCCATTTATCACATCAGTAGTTTATTTTCCTTTCATATTGATTTAAAATATTTACTCTTTGAAATTTTATCAGAGGAATTAAAAAAATTTATTCTCCATACTAAGGAAAGAACAAGAAATTTTAAAAAGCAGAAGGAAAGGAAACATGACAAATAAATTTATTATAAATTGTAAACAGATTACCAGAATTTATGACAAAAATATAGACAACAATGACTTTGATATTGCCATTATTTGCCACTATCTTCCTGGATTCAAGTTTGTTTGTTTTTTTGGTCAGGGTTTCACTCTGTCACCCAGGCTGGAGTATAGTGGCATAATCACAGCTCACCATACCCTCCAACTCCTAGGCTCAAGCGATCCTCCTATGTCAGTTGGGACTACCAGCATGTGCCACCATATTCGGATAATTTTTTAAAATTTTTGTAGAGTCAGGATCTTGCTGTATTTCCCAGGCTGATCTCAAACTCCTAGGCTCAAGCAATCTTCCCACCTTGGTCTCCTAAAGTGCTGGGATTATAGGTATGAGCCACTGTGCCTAGCTGGATTCAGAATTTTGATACTAAATTCAAAACTAAAGATGAGAAACACTTAAAAATGGAGCTAGAAATATGCAAGTGTGGTTAATTTGTCAAGTTATCCAGGAATAAAATGATTTAATACTATTATGTAATATTAAGCCTGATTTTCACTGGGTGCAGTGGCTCACTCTTGTAATACCAGCACTTTGGGAGGCCGAGGTGGGAGGATCACTTGAGTCCTGGAGTTTGAGGCCAGTCTGGGCAACATAACAAGACTTCATCTCTACAAAAAAAAAAACTAAAAAATCAGCCAGGCATGGTGGCGTGCACCTGTAACCCCAGCTACTTGGGAGGTTGAGGTGGCAGGATTGACCGAACCCAAGAGGTTGAGGCTGCAGTGAGCCATGATTGTGTCACTGTGCTCCAGCCTGGGTGACAGAGTGAAATCCCAACTCAAAGAAAATAAAAAATAAAGCTTGATTTTTCTTCATCAATTACCTTAGGGTAATAACACCTACCTTCCAATGTTATTATGAGGATTAAAGAAAGTAACTTCTGTTAAACTATGAAGTGTGATACATATGTAAAATGTTATCTTTTTAGTTTTCCAAAATACAGAAGCTTAGAGTATGTTTAATTAACATTCATGCAGAAATTTAATCCATAAGTGGAATGAGTTTGAATCGAATGTTCTTAGAGAATTTGCTAACTAAACACATTTCTCAGCCACCTTGATCAGGTTACAGAGATAATCCCCACCGTGGACACGTAGCAGGTGACCCACAGATACTTCCCGCTAGCATCAGCGGCTTGCAGCACCAGGCCACTCACTTCCTGACAACCCTGTCTTTGGAGCCATAAAATGGCATCATCAATTTTTAAAATTGAAAATATTTTTATAACGTATTAAATCCAATAGTTATTGAGTGCCTGTTTTGAAGAGGTAAACTGAATGTCACAGTGGTTTAAAGTTAGACAAACTACCAACAGTGTAGCATCATCAGTATAAGAGCAGAATTTGGGGCCTAACAGACCTGGACTGCAATCCTGCCTGCCACAAAGAGAGAATGAAGGTTCCTGTTAACTGTTGCTGTGTAGTAATCCTCTCAATAATTTAGTGACTTAAAAACAACAATTTAGTATAATTGCTCGTAGTTCTCTAGGTTGATTTGCTCAGCTGGGTGATTCACTCTCAGAGAGTATTTCAAGCAACTGCAACGAGATGATGGCTGGAACAGAAATCATTTGATGGCTCAACTGGGTCGTGTGTCCCAGATGGCTTCTTCACTCATGTTGTCTTTGGTCTTAGTAGGATAAATGGAATAGCTGAGAGAACTAGCCAGAAACTGGTCTCTTTCTGTCTGTCTGTCTCTCTCTCTCTCTCTTTGCCCCCCGCTTCCCACACCCCATGCAGTCTCTCTACAGGACTAACTTAGGCTTCCTCAGAGTATGGCAGTCTCATGGTTCTTGGACTTCTGACACAGGCAGCTGCATTCCTCCAGAATATGTATTCCAAGAGCAAGTATCCCAAGAGGCTGGAAACAGAGGCTGCCAGTTCTTTTAGAATCTGGCACTGTCACAATGTTACTTTTGTTGCATCCTATTGTATAAGCAGCCATAGAGACATGGAGATTCAAGGGGAAGAAAAATAAACTCTATGGGGAGGTGATAGATTTTTGCAGCCATTTTAATTCACTACAACTAGTGTGAAACATTTCCTAGGTATATTAAGTAAAAAAAAAAAAGGAGGGGGTAAGTTAAAGAGCGTATATTTGCATTAAAAAGAGAATATTTTAAAATGTGTTAATGTGCATAGATAATATCTGCAATGATACATGTGAAGTGGTAGCAGTGATTTTAGGAAAGAGAATTAGATGGCACAGATAGAAGGGAGACTTCTTTTTTGAGTCAGAGTCTCACTTTATCACCCAGGCTGGACTGCAGTGGCACATTCACAGCCACCGCAGCCTTGATCTGCTGGGCTCAGATGATCCTTCTGCCTCAGCCTTCCAAGTAGCTGAAACCACAGGCACGTGACACCACACCTGGCTAATTTTTTGATTAATTGTAGAGATGAGGTCTTGTCAAGTTGCCCAGGCTGGTCTTGAAACCCTGGACTCAGGCAACCTTCTTACCTCCGCTTCCCAAAGTGCTGGGATTACAGGCATGAGCCATCGTGCCCTGAAAGACTTTCTACTGTATACCCCTTGACATGTTTTAAATTTATATCATGTGCACGTATTACCTATTCAAATTCTAAATGAATTTTTATGGAGACACAACATTTGCTTCAATTTATGTCCCAAGTGAAATAAATAAATGTTGCCTATAGTGAATAATCAGACAATACTTCATGTAGTCAATTTTTTTTTTTTTTTTGAGTCAGAGTCTCCCTTTGTCGCCCAGGCTGGAGTGCATTGACATCCTCAACCTACTGGGCTCAGGTGATCCTTCCTCCTCAGCCTTCCAAGTAATTGGAACCACAGGCATGCGCCACCATGCCCAGCTAATTTTTTGATTTATTGTAGAGTTGAGATCTTACCATGTTGCTCAGTCTCGAACCTCTGAGCTCGGGCAATCCTCTTGCCTCTACCTCCCAAAGTGCTGGGTCAGGTAGTCAATTAAAAAAATATCAGTTTGTTATCAGCGTTAGCTTTTTGCTCTTCAGTGTGAAAAGTCTGTGTAAAAGGTGATTCCACTAAAATGAAGCCAGTGGTCAAAGCAGCTATAATTACATAACAGAACATAAAATGCAAAAAAATATCATCTTCAGGGAGTAACTAGTGAGCTAATTTCCACATTCTTGACATTTTTTCATTAACATTAAACAATTATTTTAAAAATTCTTCCTCCAACAGGGCACACGATTTTTCATTAGAAATAGTGCAAAACAGTTGGGCTCGGTGGCTCAGCCTATAATCCCAGCACTTTGGGAGGCCCAGGTGAGTGAATTGCCTGAACCCGCGGGTTCAAGACCAGCCCAGGCAACTTGGCAAGACCTCGTCTCTACAATAAATAAAAAATTAGCTGGGTGTGGTAGTGCGTGCCTATAGTTCTGGCTACTTGGAAGGCTGAGGTGGAAGGATCACCTGTGCCAAGCAGGTCGAGGCTGCGGTGGTTGTGAGTGTGCCACTGCACTCCAGCTTGGGTGACAAAGTAAGATTCCAACTCAAAAAAAAAAAAGAAGCAAAACTTCATGTTTAACTATTAAGTCAGATTTGATTGAATAAGAGGTAAGATGGGGAAGGAGGAGGGAAGCTTTGTTTTTATCTTGTGAAGTATTTCATTGAAAGTATTAGAGTTACAAAACTAGATGTTTTATTTGGTGTGATTGGGAATGGTTTCTTAATTTTGAGCAACAGTAAGGCTTACTTATAAATTATTGGCCTCTTAGCTAATAGTACCAATTTGGCAGACATTTTTAAAAGAAAACAGGTATTAAGGCTGGGCTCAGTGACTCATGCCTATAATTTACCACTTTGGGTGGCCGAGGCAGGAGTATTGCTTGAGCCCAGGAGTTCCAGACCTTGTCTCTACAAAAAAACAAAAACAAAAACAAAAAAACTTAGCTGGGTATGGTGGCAAATGCTTATAGTCTTAGCTACTCAGGAGGCTGAGGCAGAAAGATTGCCTGAGTCCAGGAGTTTGAGGTTGCGGTAAGCCATTACTGTACCACTACACTCCAGCCTGGGTGACAAAGTGAGAACGCAACTCAAAAAAAGAAAAAGAAAGAAAGAAAAGAAAAGAGAAGGAAACAGTTAATAGTACCAACAGTCATTTTCTATAAATTGTTGGATAACTACAACAGAACAATAATAAAATTGAGCTGATTACAAAAAATACTCATTTTCAACAACTGCATTTTGGACCCATCTGATAGTCTTTCTGTTGATGAGAAACAGATAAAAACAATTTTTTCAATAAATTAAGAGATTGAAGTCTTTGTAACTTTGGTTTTTCTGAAATGAAATAAAAATGCCATGTTAAAATACAAGATTACCAAGACTGATACTGGCTTTTGAAAGAATACTAATAACTTTTGGGTTGTTAAGAGTTTCCTTTCATACATAGAAAATACTCCCACTATTCTTAAGAAGTATTTTGAAGATCCAAAGACAGAATTTTGATCGTAACTTTTATACAATGTTGCCATTATTTCCCATGACGCTATTGCCAAAAATGAAGGTCTAGCATGTGAGTACTATAAGCAGTCTCTGAATATCTCTGCTTGCAGCAGAATTTAGAAGAAATGATAAGTGAGTCACTTAAAGTAAGGGTATTGCAAAAGAAAATTGCAATCTTTTAAGGAAAATGGATCCACGGAAACAGGCAAGTTTCAAGTTAAATGGAAAAATAAATCATGGTAGCTAGCCTCTCTTTATTTGCCTTGATTCCGCATAGTTAAGGAGAAGCTAAATTCAGGAGACATATGTTGGGTTTTTTGACTGTCCAGCATACCTTCCCTTCCTCTTCCTTATCAGCGCTCAATCTTCCCTTGGAAGGAATTTCATGTACCGTGTTTTGTTGATATGTGGGCTATCCCCGGAACACACCTCTCAATGTCGATCAATGTCCAATATAGAAGGAGAGGGCTAGATCCTTCCTCCAGCTGCCCTTTGGCACCCCTAATTAGGAGACACAAGGCCTAACTTGAGCAATAAAATGTTCCTTGCCAGGATTTTGCATCTTGAGTGAGCCAAAGACTGGGGGAATCTGGGAGTCAGATTGCCCCCAGCAGCAGTAGCATGGTACTGAGACTACCGTCTCTGCTGCTTCACCTCCATGCTCCCCTGGATGCAACGTTATTCCAAGTCCTCCAGCCTTTTGTCATCTTGGTGAGTCTCCATATTAATAATATGGATAATGCCTATCCATATTATTGAGTCATGGGTTCAGCTGCATGTAACAGAAACCAAAAGTAATGGGCACTTAAAACACAAGTTTATTTCTTTTTCACATAAAAGTTTGAACCCAGGCATTTTAGGATGCTGTGGTGGATCTGGAACCTAGAATACTTCTAGCTGTTTGCTTTGGCATCCTCAAAAGATGGACTTCTTTCTCATGCTCCAAGATGGAGCTCCAGCTATCACATATGTAATGGGGAAAACAAAGGGGTGTATGCCTTTACCCTTTCAAGGAAGTCCAGGAAGTTGTGCATACTACTTCTGCTTGTATCCATTGGCCAGAACTTAGTCACATGGCCAGACCTAGCTCACAGAGGCTGGAAAATGTGGTCTTTTGTGTCAAGGGTCCTAATACTGAGTTAAAAAAAAAAAGAAAGAAGCTGGGCTCGGTGGCTCAGCCTATAATCCCACGCCATTGGGAGGCTGAGGTGAGAGGATTGCCTGAGCCCGCAGGTTCGAGACCTGCCTGGGCAGTGAGAACTCATCTCTACAATAAATTTTTAAAAATCAGCCGGGTGTGGTAGCGCATGCCTGTAATTCCAGCTGCTTGGAAGGCTGAGGCAGAAGGATCACCGGAGCCCAGTAGGTCGAGGCTGCGGTGGCCAGGAGCGGCCACTGCACTCCAATCTAGGTGACAGAGTGAGACTCCAACTCAAAAAAAAAAAGAAAAGAAAAAGAAAGAATAGAAATTAAATAACAATGAACACTCTTTCTCTCACCTTTCATAAATACCTCTTTACTTAAGGTAGCCAGAGGTAGTTTTTGCTATCATTAAAAAGTCAAAAAACAAAAGATGTTAGCAAGGCTGCAGAGAAAAGGGGACACTTCACTGTTTATGGGAGTGTAAGCTAGTTCAGTCTTTGTGGAAAGCAGTGTGGGGATTTCTCAAAGAACTAAAAATTGTGCTACCATTCACCCCAGCAATTCCACTCCTGGGAATATACTCAAAGGAACATAAATTGCTCTACCAAAAAGACAACTGCTGTGTATGTTCATTACAGCATTATTCAATAGCAAAAACATGCCACCAACCCAGATGCCCATCAAAAGTGGACTGGATAAAGACAACGTGGTTACATATACATGATGGAATACTATGCCGCCATAAAGAACAAAATCATATCTTTTGCAGAAACATGGATGCAGTTGGAGACCATCACTCTAAGTGAACTATCACAAAAACAAAAAACTGAATACTGCATGTTCTTACTCATAGGTGGGCACTAAAACATTGGGCATGGGCACATGGACACATGGACACAAAGGTGGGAACAACAGATGCTAGGCACTGCTAAAGGAGGGAAGGAGGGGGAGCAGGGAGAACACAACCACCCATTAGGTACCCTGTTCACTACTGTGGGGGAGAGGATTCACTAGAAGTCCAAACCTCACCTTCATGCAATTTACTTATATAACAAATCCTCAACTCTTAAAATAAATTTAAAAAGAAAAAAGACAGCCAGAGATAATTTCTGTTGCTTCCAACCAGTAATCATGTTTGATTCAATCATGCCTGATTTCTTTATCCAGTCCACTTTTTTTTTTTTGAGTTGGAGTCTCACTGTCAACCCAGGCTGGAGTGCAGTGACACGCTCACGGCCACCACAGCCTCGACCTGCTGGGCTCTGGTGATCCCTCCACCTCAGTCTTCCAAGCAGCTGGAACCACAGGCACGCGCCACCACGTTTGGCTAAGTTTTTAATTCATTGTAGAGATGAGGTCTCGCCAAGTTGCCCAGGCTGGTCTGGAACCCCTGGGCTCAAGCAATCCTCTCACTTTCACCTCCCAAAGTGCTGGGATTACAGGCATGAGTCACTGCGCCCGGCCTATCCAGTCCACTTTTGACGGGCATCTTGGCTAGCTGCATATTTTTGCTATTGTGAATAATGCTGTAATAAACATACACATGGAATGACTGAGAGAGGCAGTATGATATGCTGGTTTCTGGCATCACAGTGCACCCTAAGATGTAAATCAGGAAATGGAGGTCATTCTTGTCTTTTTGTTCCTTCCATATTCAATCAACTACCGAATCCTTATTCTACCTCTTTGAGCATTCACAGTCCCCTGCCTTTCGCTTCCTTGCCTTAGATCAGGCCTTTGGCATTAGTCCTCACTGCACCCCATCCCTCTAAGTTCACTGCTCTCCTGTGGAGAGTTCTTTCTAAAATAGAAATCTGCACAATGCTCCTTCAGTCTCCCTCCTTAATGCTTCAGTTCATTCTTTTTAAGGCTACAATCTAAACTCTTGTGTGAAATACAAGGTTTTTCACTATGTGGCCCTTTAATTCCCATCTCCTGACACTCCCATTGCCCACATTCATGTGCCTGGTACCCTGGATGTTTCCCCATCTCTCAACTAGGCCTGCTTTGATGAGCACCCATCCTTGCTAACATGTCATATTCAGGTTTTCTGGCACTACAAGCAGTTCAGTGTGGCAGGGAAGGCAGATGCAGGGTAGTATGTTGTCCAGAGAAGATACTAGCACTGCTTGCTTTTCAAGGGAGTATTTATGAATGAGAGATGCACCATAGTGACCACAGTATTATCCATGCTCATTTCTGCCCCCAGTCCTAAATACTGTGCCAGATACAACAACAATTAAATACCAGTAAAGTGACAGGTCACTAGAAATCATGGAGACAATAGTGGACAGTCATATGCTCTGATCTACATACATTCCAACATTCTTTAGTAGCAACTCAACATCATCTGTATGAGCTCAAATTACTGTAACCTAATATAGTCAGAAATGACAGATAAATTCATGAAGGTGTTTACTTTGTTAAAATACTGCATGACATACAGGTATCAATCAAAGGAGCAATATAATAGCAAATAACTACACTCTGATAACACAGAAGAAAGAAAATGTAGTTAATATGTGCAAGTAACATTAATGATGAGTATGAAATGGAGCGATGTTTTCTCATCAGGATGATAGTGATAAAAGAAATAATGGCATACAGACATTTATTGCAGAGTACCACATGTTCTCACTCATAAACGGACCCTGAACATTACCATAATACTATAAGAAAGGGATTGGCAGTAGCCAGAAGCTGCCAGGGGAGGGGGGGCACATAACATTAATAAGGGTACCTGATCTCAAACCAGGCAAAGTGGGGACCAAAGGGAGGCCCAAACTTTACCTGCATGATGTCCACTTGTATACCTAATCCTGAATTGTATCCCACATCTTTAAAATAAAATTTTTAAAAAGGAATTTATTGCATAAGTTTCTACAGTTTTGGGAGGCTGAGGTGAGTGGATTGCCTGAGCCCGCGGGTTCGAGACCCGCCTGGGCAACTTGGCGAGACCTCATCTCTACAATAAATCAAAAAATCAGCCGGGCATGGTAGCGTGTGCCTGTAATTCTGGCTACTCAGAAGGCTGAGGCGAAAGGATCGCCAGAGCCCTGCAGGTCGAGGCTGTGGTGGCCGGGAGCAGTCACTGCACTCCAGTCTGGGTGACAGAGTGAGACTCCAACTCAAAAATAATAATAATAAAAAAATAAATAAATAAAATAAATTCCTCTATGTAGCAAAAAGTCAGATAAAGTCAGAATAAACTGAAAGGAAAAATACTTGAA
Organism: Carlito syrichta; assembly: GCF_000164805.1. Taxonomy (NCBI): domain Eukaryota; kingdom Metazoa; phylum Chordata; class Mammalia; order Primates; family Tarsiidae; genus Carlito; species Carlito syrichta. Next base: position 567,772 of record NW_007258124.1, on the reverse strand, counting down.
TTAAACAAAATAAAGAAGTTTGTGATGAAAGATTGTGACAGGAAGAGATTCTCCCTGGAATGGACAATTGCCTGTCTAGGATAACTTAATTATGGTTGTGCCTAGAGGTGTGAGGCTGAGTTGACAATGTCTGCACTAGGATTTTATAGTTCTATTGAAAAAGAATAAAACCTGCACAGTTTTAAATTTAAATTTATTATGAGGCATATAAGGGAATGCATCCATATAAAGATCAAATTGTTGATTTACAGATGTGCAATCTATAACCCAGATTTTGTGGGATCCAGGTTCTGTGCAAACTTTATAGAATATTTCTCTATAAAAAACCTGATATAAAAAGAATCATAAATTTGATAGTTCCTAGCAATCTAGTTCTTTCCTTCACTTAAAGGTATACTACATCGAATTAATAGGAAAATATACATAAATAATTTAGGTTTCTCTTTTATACTCATACATAAAATTACTAATTTACAAATTTAGGCTTTCCAATAAAGCTATAGGGTGCATGGAATAAAATCAGAATTTTCCATTATTTGTTCCACTTATATGATTGTTTGATGCAAGCAAGTGGGTAATCATTGCAAAGTCAGATTCAGAAGAAAAATATTCTTTAACCATTACATTACATTGCCAGAAACATTGAAAATAACAAAGAGTCAAAGAAGTAAGAAAAAAGAATCTGTTTGGTTTGTATGTATTAAAATGCTAGCACATACCTCTTTGCACTGATAAAGGACTTTGGCAAAGTCTCAGGGTATAAAATAAATATGCAAAAGAAAGTTGCATTTCTATACACCAATAATAAACAAACAGAAACCCAAATGAAAAGCACAATCCCATTCACAATAGCCAAAAAAAAAAAGAAAGAAAGAAAGAAATACCTTGGTATCTTCCTAACCAGAGACATGAAAGACCTTTATACAAAAACTACAAAACACTGCTCAAAGAAATCAAAGATGACACAAACAAATGGAAAAATATTCCATGTTCATGGATTGGAAGAATCAGTATTGGTAAGATGTCCACTCTACCCAAGGCAATCTACAGATTTAATGCAATACCCATTAAATTACCAGCAGCATTCTTCTCAGACCTGGAAATGACAATACAGGAATTCATATGGAAATATCCACAACCATGAATAGCCAAAACAATCCTCAGCAAAAAACAAAAAGTGGGAGCTCTCACACTCTCAGACTTTAAACTTTATTTTAAAGCTATAATAATCAAAACGGATTGGTATTGGTACAAGAACAGGCATATAGAACAAAGGAACAGGATAGAGATTCCAAAAGCAAAATCTCAATTTCTCAACCAACTCATCTTCGACAAAGCCTCCATCACCAACCACTGGAGAGAGGAAAATCTATTCAGTAAATGGTGCTGAGAAAACTGGTTGACCACATGCAGAAGATTAAAACAAGACCCCTACCTATCACCATACACAAAAATCAACTCTAAATGCATCACAAAAATCAACTCTAAATATAAAACTTCAAACTATAAGAACCTTAGAAAACGCAGAAGACACCCTTATGGAAATTGGAACTGACAACCAATTTCTGATCAAAATCCCAAGTGCCCATGCCATAAGAGTTAATAAGATAGACAAGTGGGACCTCATCAAACTGACAAGCTTCTGCAAAGCTGAAGAAACCATCGACAGAGCAGGGAGACAGTCCACAGACTGGGAAAAAATATTTGCCAACTGACAAAAGCCTAACATCTAGGATCTACAAGGAACTCAAACATGCCAAAAAGAAAAAAATAAACAGTCCCATTACAAAGTGGGCAAAAGATATGAATAGACACTTCTCAAAAGAAGGCATACAAGCATCCAACAGATACACGAAAAAATGCTCAGCCTTACTAGTCATCCAAGAAATGCAAATTAAAACCACACTGAGACACCCCCTAACTCCAGTCAGGATGACCATCATCAATAACTCAAAAAACAACAGATGCTGGAGAGGATGAAGGGAAAAGGGAACACTTTCTACACTGTTGGTGGGTGTGTAACTTAATACAACCTCTGTGGAAAACAGTTTGACAACTCCTAAAAGATCTAAAAATCGACCTCCCATATGACCCCACAATCCCCGTACTAGGAGTATACTCGGAGGAACTCAAATCATTCTATGAAAAAGATTTTTAGCCGGGTTCGGTGGCTCAGCCTGTAATCCCGCGCCTTTGGGAGGCTGAGGTGAGTGGATTGCCTGAGCCCGCGGGTTCGAAACCTGCCTGGGCAGAGAGACCTCATCTCTACAAAAAATCAAAAAATCAGCCGGGCATGGTAGCACATGCCTGTAATTCCAGCTACTCGGAAGGCTGAGGCAGAAGGATTGCCGGAGCCCAGCAGGCGAGGCTGCGGTGGTCGGGAGCGGCCACTGCACTCCAGTCTGGACGACCGAGTGAGACTCCAACTCAAAAAAAAAAAAAGAAAAAGATTCTTGCATACACATGTTTATTGCAGCATTATTCACAATAGCAAAAAAAACCAACCATGCTGCCCATCGAAAGAGGACTGGATTTAAAAAATGTGGTCCATATACACGATGGAATATTACGCAGTCATAAAGAAGGACCAGGCCAGGCTCGGTAGCTCAGCCTGTAATCCTAGCACTTTGGGAGGCCGAGGTGAGTGAATTGCCTGAGCCTGTGGGTTTGAGACCCACTTGGGCAACTTGACAAGACCTCATCTCTACAATAAATAAAAAAAATCAGCCAGGCGTGGCAGCGCACGCCTGTAGTTCTAGCTATTTAGAAGGCTGAGGCAGAAGGATCGCCTGAGCCCAGCAGGAAGGCTGCAATGGCCGGGAGCGGCCTTTGCACTCCAGTCTGGGTGACAGAGTGAGACTCCAAAAAAAAAAAAAAAAAAAAAAGGACCAACATTACGAACTTCACAGCAACTTGGATGAACTTAGAGTCTATAATACTGAGTGATCTATCACAGAAACAAAGAACTGAGTATCACATGTTCTCACTCATAAGTGGACCTTAAACAATTATTGTAATACTGTAAGAAAAGAATTGGCAGTAGTGGGAAACTGCCAGGGAAGGGGGGGTACACCTCATCAACAAGGGTACCTGCATAATGAACATTTGTATACCTAACTCTGAATTGTACTCCACATCTTTAAAATAAAATTTTTTTTAAAATCTAGCACAAATGTAACCATTAGATATACACTAGTCATAGAAAGAGAATACAGTATACCAAAAATCATTCAAAACCTTTCAATTAAGAAATAGCAGCCTGGTATATTTGTTCTTAGTCTTTAATATTCGTAATATATATATTTAACAAATATCATGTTTTTTTCCTCTTAAGTGTTTATTTTTACTTAATTTCAGACTTACAGAAAAGTTGCAAAAATAGTACAAAGGCCCTCCCCTTCCCTTCACCCAGTTTTCTTCTCCCTCTTTCTGAACCTTTTCAGCATAATTCAGAGACATGATGCTCCTGTACACCTCAATCCTTCATTGTATATTTCCTAAAAACAAGGAATTCTCTTGCAGGAACCACAATGCAATGATCAAAACCAGGAAGTTAATACTGGCACAATACTACTATCTATCTATCTTCACCCATTCTCCCAACCATGCCCTTTATAGCAAAAGAAAATCCCATATCATGCTTTGTATTTGGTTATATCTTTTTAATTTTCGGTCTTTCTTAGTTTTTCTTGAAATGGACATTTTTGAAGAATAAAGACCAGTTGTTTTGTAGAATGTCCCTTAATTTGGGGTTGTCTGATGTTTCCTCAAGATTAGGTCCAAATTATGCTTTTTTGGCAAAAATGCCATAGAAGTGATGTTATGTTCTACTCAATGTATCCTATTAGGAGGCACATTATGTCAATTTCTCCCTTTACTGATTATGTTGACTTTGACCACGGATCCTACATTTTCATTCACGATGTTGATTATAAAAACTTCTCATGTCTTTCAAAATTCTAAGAAACATCATTCCAGTGTGTCTATAAAATAGTTCATTTATGAATGTGTCATAATTTTTTAACTGATGATATTTATGTTTCATTGCATTGTTAAGAACTTCCAGAATAATATCATATAACAATGGAGTTAGTAGGCATTTTATTGCATTCCTGATCTTTTTTTTTGAGTCTCACTCTGTTACCCAGGCTGGAGTACAGTGGCATGATCATGGCTCACCACAGCCTCAAACTCCTGGGCTCAAGTGATCCTCCTACCTCAGCCTCCAGGGTAGCTGGGACTACAGGGAAATGCAGGCTGTTCCACCAGACACTGTCTCTGCCTCTCCATCTTCCTCCTACTCAGTGTTCCCTCACTCAGACAAGCACAGGTGGTAGGTCAAGTGTGCCACCTAAGCAGATGTTCCCCTGGAATACCAAAGGACCAGTCACTCCTTCTTGCAGGCAGCTCCCTACCCTACACAAGCACAGTTTACAAGAGACTCTCCAAGCATCTGCCATTTTACTTGGCTCAGTGTGGGGAGCTCTTCACCATGAACACTGCACGGAGCACAAACACGGTACCACCTACCAGGCCACAGCTCTCCTCTTTCATGATACTCATGAGTTCACAGATGTGCTTTCTCAAGTGAGTGACAAAGGGGTACAGTTCCAGAACACATTTCAAGATTGCACATATCCTAGGTATACACTTATATGAAAAAAAATTTTTTTTGAGTCAGGGTCCCTCTCTGCCACTCACGATCACGGCCACCGCAGCCTAAACCTTCTGGACTCAGGAAATCCTTCTGCCTTAGCCTCCGGAGTAGCTGAGACTACAGGTGAGCACCACCATGACCAACTAATATTTTGAATTTTTTGTAGAGTTGGGATCTGGCTATGTCGTTTATGCTGGTCTCAAACTCCTAGGCTCAATCAATCCTGTCTCAGTCTCGCAAAGTGCTGGAATTACAGGCATGAGCCCCTGCACCCAGCCTGAAAATAACTTTTATGTATATTGTATCAGGAATAAAAAGGAGTGAAAACTACTTCTGCAGAGACAGGATATAGAAATAGACAGAGAAATATATAAGGGTGAAAATTAGAAGTGTCCTCTTAAGCCTTTGGAAACAAAAAAATAAGCAAATGTAGTTAGACAGAATAGAAGTGGACATGTGTAATTTGCCCCTCAAGCATTTATTATTTCCTAAGACATAGTTCAAATTACTGCATACAGCAGCAACAGGTTGTGCACTGCACAACTCCAAGGGGTGCCAGTCACATTGCAGACTCTGTGAATGGTGACCCCTTGAGTTGTGCAGTGTACAGTCTGTACAACATTCTCAGCCGACTAATTTTCCTTCGTAATCCGCTGCTTAACCTCCCAGTCAACACAATCTGATAGGACACTACTTCTGGCATTTAAGTTAGAGCACATGACCAGGCCCAATTCATCCTATTCCCTGGCCTCTGGGTCAACGGTGACCACATGAACTTAAAGCCAAACTAGCCCAGCCAAGTGGGTCATAGTCCCATTGATGGGAATGCACGTCCTTATGACGTTATTTTCCAAATGAAAATGCTGAGCTTTTGACACTCACAGTACCTGATGAAGACAACCACTATCAATTCAACGTGCCAAAATGAAGCCCTCAGTTTTTGTCCGATCAATAAGATGGCATCTTTTCTAACTTAGCCACACCCCAGTATGGTTGTTCTTGTGCCTCACCGACACCACTGAGATTGGGCTGCAACAGGTCTAATAAATGTGGTCTTGGCAAAGAGCTTCTTCCTGACCAAAATGGAGACTGAACCACAGCACTGCCACAATCTCTAAGTAACCAGCCAAGACTAGAACAAACTAGACCCTCATGTATCAAGAGATGGTGAGTTCCCATCATGGCAGGTGATCAAGCCCAGGCTGGGCAACCACTTACAGAAGCATAGAAAAGGGATTCAATGTCCACTGGGGTCTTGGGACTATTTTATTGCCAAGGTGATGCCTTCAATATAGGCTTTTAAAATAGTAAAAATATTCAAACATATGCACACAAACAGAAACATGAGATTCTAAGAATTAAATAGATTGTGCTATACATTTGCCTCCAACATTTTTTGGAAGCACAAGAGTGTGAAGATGCTTTCCTTTGCAGGGAAACTGAATTGCGATGTCAGTACGTCAAGATTATGAACCAGGTTCTCAGTGATTTTCTTCACAATTTTGTTGAGATAGTCTATTTCTTTGTGCATTATGTTATTTTTATGTCACTAATTAAAAATTTTAAGAAGCCTCCTCCCATATATTTTCCCCATAGAGCTATCTAGAAATCACATACACAACCCAGTGACTAATTTTTTTGTCATTTATGTCTTTCACTCTAGCCATTTATTTACAGATTTATGACTCATTGACTTTCACAGTTTGAAAATTAATGCTAAATCAATACTTTGTATAAATTTATCATAATTTTCCTGTAAATTATTTTGCAATAGATTGACTGATGTGGTGTAAAACGCTATTGTATATAAATGAAAACATTAACCAAGTAGAAGGCATAAAATCAGCTAGCACCCTAATATAGCAGCTTTTGAGTGAGAAACTATATAGCATTTTTATGTAGCATATGGGAAAACCGTGCAGCATGGGAGTTTTTAGCATTAATTCCACAGTTGTACTAAATCTAACATGTCAGTCTCTATCTGCAATCCAGCCAGATTTAAAGTGTGAAGTTTTCACTGCTGCACCATGGTGGTGTTCGAGGAAGCCCGTCTTCATAAAGTAAGTCTAGACTATTTAGCGTCTATACATGGAAATCATCTTAACTCTGGGTATTCCAAAATGCAGTTTTCTTTTGAATTCAGGACCCTTTCCAACACTGCTCCAATGTTTTGAGCAATCTATCATCTTTTAGGTAGAAGAAAATCTGTCAATATAATATCAAGAAAATTTTTTAAAATTCTGATCATCATATTTTTCAGGGATTTCCTTTTGTTTCTTACCTGGTTATCTGCTTTTGGCAAATTGTTCACTGGAAACTGCATGGCTGACTTGCATAAAGATGCAAGTGTCCATGATAGCCACTGTATTTTTTTTTTTTTTTTTTTTTAGTTGGAATCTCACTCTGTCGCCCAGACTGGAGTGCAGTGGCACGTTCCAGGCCCCCGCTGCCTCGACCTGCTGGGCTCTGGCGATCCTTCCGCCTCAGTCTTCCGAGTAGCCGGAACTACAGGCGAGCGCCACCACGCCACCACGGCTAATTTTTTGATTTATTGTAGAGATGAGGTCTCGCCAATTTGCCCGGCGGGTCTCAAACCCATGGGCTCAGGCAATCCACTCGCCTTGGCCTCCCGAAGTGCTGGGATTACTGGCTGAGCCACCGAGCCCGGTCAGCCCCTGTATTTTTTAATGACACATTTATTGTGAGTGTACAGATCAACGTATTTGCACAAACGGAACGGGAACGCATTCAACGTCATCGTCAGCCAGATCAAGACACCGATGTCGCTCGTTCCCCTCCCACTTGCTCTTAGTAACTAGCCATGCCCCCTCAGGAAATCACTGTCCTGATTTTTTTTTTTTTTTTTGAGTTGGAGTCTCACTCACTCTGTCGCCCAGACTGGAGTGCAGTGGCCGCTCCCGGCCACCGCAGCCTCGACATGCTGGGCTGCGGCGATCCTTCCGCCTCAGCCTTCCAAGTAGCCGGAATTACAGGCATGTGCTACCACGCCCGGCTGATTTTTGATTTATTGTAGAGATGAGGTCTCTCCAAGTTGCTCAGGCGGGTCTCGAACTCGCGGGCTCAGGCAATCCGCTCACCTCAGCCTCCCAAAGGCGCGGGATTACAGGATGAGCCACCGAGCTCGGCTTGTCCTGATTTCTAATTGATAGATTCGTTTTGCTTGCTTTTATGCTTTATATAAATGGGATAATACACTGGGACTTTTGGGAATGACTTCCGCTCAGTTTAGGTTTGTGAAACGGAGCCATGTAGTGTGCGCCTTCTCATTCTTGTATACTGTTCCATTGTTTAAATGGACCTCAATTTATCCATTCTGTTGATGAGCATTCGGTGAGTTTTGAGATTCGGTGAGTTTTGAGTTTTGAGAGTAGCACAAATAGTGCTACTACGAACATTCTAGAGCATGCCTTTTTATGAGCATAAGTATGCATTTTTGTTGGGTTTGTATCAAAGTACTCTTTTAATTCTACAGTGGTATGGTTGAGACATCTACCACCTACCGAATATGGGCCCAGCATTATGGACATCTTTTTTCTAGTCATGATGTTAGGGAGACAGCCTACAGTTCTTCTGGCACAAGGAGGATATGACATTTCAAAACATCCTCGTAAGATGTTTGGAACATATTTAGATCTGTATAGATTTACAGCCTTATCTCAGGAGTGTAAGAAATTAATTTATTTTTATTTCACTGCACTTAATTTCTATTTTGAGCCCCAATTCTGACCAGTGGCAGAAACATAATCTGAGTGAATACAGAAGGCTCCTCCTGCCCTTCCTGTGCTGCACTGAAGTTTCAGAGGCGAACGTGATGCTCGGGCCTCTAGCTATCATCTGTTCAGCCTGAAGCTTGCTAAGACCCCGTCATTCCTGCCTGGGGCCTGCCAGATACTGGAGCACCTACCTTCCTGCTACCGGCTGCAGGGTCTCTTCAGGTGTGCTGGTTCCTTTGCTAGGGTAGGATGAGGAGGCAGCCGCTGGGCCTCTTTCAGGTCTGTTGTCTGCACTATCCAGGTCTACACTCAAGTACATGCTTCCTTTGTGCCCACGCCCTGCTGGGCCCATAGTCCAGACTGGATCTCCATCTGTTCTTCCAAATCACAGCTGAAGGCATGAACTTTATACCATCAATCTTTGAGGCCTTGGGTTTTTGAAACTCAAAAGTCTGGATTCTTATAGCTCAAAAGCTTTCCACCTGTTTCATTCTTTGCATAAGGCAAAGAATGCTGATGACTCAGGGATTTGAGGGAGTAGATGGAAGGAAATATTATTCCACCACTCAAATATATATTTCATTCTGTGACTCCTTTGAACTCCTTTCATAACTTCTTAATTTAAAAAACAACAACACAGCCGGGCTCGGTAACTCAGCCTGTAATCCCGTGCCTTTAGGAGGCTGAGGTGAGTGGATTGCCTGAGCCCGCGGGTTCGAGACCCACCTGGGCAGCGAGACCTCATCTCTACAATAAATAAAAAAATCAGCCGGGTGTGGTAGCGCGTGCCTGTAATTCTGGCTACTCAGAAGGAAGAGGTGGAAGGATTGCTGGAGCCCAGCAGGCGAGGCTGCGGTGGCCGGGAGCGGCCATTGCACTCCAGTCTGGGCGACCGAGTGAGACTCCAACTCAAAATAAATAAATAAATAAATAAAAAACAACAACAAGGTCAGGCGTGGTGACTCATGCCTGTAATCCCAGAACTTTGGGAGGCAAGGTGGGAGGATTGTTTGAGCCCAGGAGTTCGAGACCAGCCTGGGCAACATAGGGAGACCCTGTCTCTAGAAAAATAAAAATAAAACAAACAAAAAACCTTCACAATGCTACTTCAGGTTTACCATGATCACAACTAAATTTACATCAGATTGAATTCAGTGTAGACTTCAGTAAAATTGATAGCTGTTTGTTATTTCTAAAATACTTTTAAAATTCTGAAGAAAAGAAAATTCAATAGTAAATTACTACCAGACACCATTTATTAGGCACACAGTTCATGCCAGATGCATTGTTATCAATACTGCATTATTTCCTTATTTAATTTTTATAGCAATTCTATGAAGGAGGGTATGATACCTCCACTTTATATATGAGAAAACTGAGGCACACATAGACGAACTAATTTGCTCAAGGTCACAGAAGTAGGATTTGAATCCATGCAAGCAACAGCTTGCACTGAACCAAGAGTCAATGCAAATAATCACCATGTTACAGGACCTCAATGCTGAGAAAGAACAGGATCTGGCAACTTTATTATTACTTTCACCATTAAAACATTAAAATACAAGAAGAAGTGCCTTTTCAGACAAGAAAATCTGATAGTACTTTTTAGTACTGCTTTCTGAATCTTGGTTCCCACAGATTATATGAACTAGGATCTACTGTGTAAATAGCAGAGTAAATTAATTGAACTATTTGTTACAATTTCTAAGGTCAATTTGCAACATGTAAAATTATATACAAGCAAGCAGTCACTGAAAATGTTTGCAGAAGGCTTATGAACTAAAGTTGATTTTTTAAAAAGTGTTAAACAATATGTGGATACACACACACACCCCCATCCCACGTAGCAGACAATCCCAGTGCTAGAATGCTTGAGCAAATATCTTTAATGAAACTTAAATTTAGTTAATGCCTTCAAAAATAAAAGCAGCTGGTTGTTTTAATATTTTCAATGAGAAAGCTTTGATCCAAAAGCATCGGGTGGAATTAAAAGTCATTTTTATTTCACTACTTTCATCTTTGGCCCTGAGAAAAGGAAACAAATGCTACGATTTTACATCGTGTGTCCTATTAACTAAAGGAATGCATACTCAAAACATAACTTTCAAATGGTAAAGAAATAGATGACATAGAAAGTGAAAACTCTCATAAAATTATCTCCATAGAGATTATCATTATCAGTAACTTACATTTCTTCAGATTTTTTTTTTCTATCCATATATGAGGTCAGCCTCTCTCTGCAGATATAGTTTTTCCAAAACACAATGCCTTGGAGAACAGTAGAAAACTATACTGCGGCTTTGAGAAAATAAAGAACATGAAAATTACGTTGCAAGTCACAATAAAACTTCCCACGCGTCCACTTTAGCCATCTTTTTCTCCATCTCAGAAAACTACTCTTTCTTTCTCTCTTCTTCCATACTCATAACTACCCTGTCTCAAATCTTCTGTATTTTTTCCCTTAATATTTTCCTGTTCATGAGTAGCACAGTCTTCAGGATTTTTCTGTTTTCAACCAATTGACCCCATGGTTGGATAATTAGCCAAGTAAATAAAATTTCCTCCTCAGAAATGTTGGGAGGGCAGGAGATGCAAGAGTAAACACTTCTAACTGATCTTTTTTTCCTCTTCACACATGTGGTTTTAGCTGTTATAGGGTTTCTTTGGTTACTTTAATACAAAATGATACTATTCTATACCTTTTTTTGCAACTTCCTGATGACACAGTATATGTGAGACATCTGCCAATGTCAGTATAAACAGATCTAGACATTTTTTACAGTTGCATATCATTTCATTATATGGATGTTTCACAATTGATTAAGTCAACCCCCTATTGTTGGACATTTGGCTATTTCCACACTTTTTGCTATTTTATATAATGCTGCAATAATATAAAATATAATTATACATAATGAAATTCAATTATATGCTAATATCACATCTGACAATGGACTTGTATCTAGAATATATAAATAAATCTTACGTCTGGTGGCTCATGCCTGTAATCCCAGCACTTTGGAAGGCTGAAGCAGGAGGATCCCTTGAACCCAGGAGTTTGAGAGCAGCCTAAGCAACATAGTAAGACCTTGTCTCTAGTAAAAATCAAAAAATTAGTTTGGCGTGGTAGCACATGCCTGTAATCCCAGCTACTTGGGGGGCTGAAGTGGAAGGATCACCTGAGCCCAGGAGGTTGAGGCTGTGGTAGCCACGATCATGCCAGGGCACCCCAGTCTGGGCTGGAACTCTTATAACTTGATAATAAAAAAATAAATAACCCAATTTTTAAAAAAACATGTGGGGTACAATTCAGGGTTAGGTATATAAATGTTCATTATGCAGGTACCCTTGTTGATGAGGTGTGCTCCCCCTGGCAGATTCCCACTACTACCAATCCTTTTCTTATAGTATTATGATAATTGTTCGAGGTTGGCTTATGAGTGAGAACATGTGATACTCAGTTCTTTGTTTCTATGATAGATCACTCAGTATTATAGACTTTAAGTCCATCCAGGTTGCTGTGAATTTCATGATTTTGTCCTTCTTTATGGCTATATAATATTCCATCATGTATATGTACCACATTTTTTTATCCAGTCTTTTGATGGGCAGCACAGTTGGTTCTATGTTCTTGCTATTGTGAACAATGCAGCAATAAACATACGTGTGCAGGTATTTTTTTAAATTAAACATATTTTTTTATTTTAAAATTGTGGGGTACAGTTAAGGGTTAGGTATACAAATATGCATCGTTCAGACACCCTTGTTGATAAGGGATGTCCCCCTGTCCCCAGACAGATATTCATTACCATTAATCCCACCTCCCTTCCCCTCCCTGCCCAAAGATCTGAGTATCACATGTTCTCACTCATAAGTGGACCTTGAACATCTATCATAATACTATAAGAAAAGGATTAACAGTAGCGGGAAACTAGGGCAAATGAGTGAGTAGAGTAGAGGCCATCTCATTCAATCCTATTGGAACCAGTAGCTGGTTTATTAGTCAGTTCAAGTAAGAAATCAGCCGGGCTCGGTGGCTCAGCCTGTAACCCCGCGCCTTTGGGAGGCTGAGATGAGCGGATTGCCTGATCCCGCGGGTTCGAGACCCGCCTGGACAGCAAGACCTCATCTCTACAATAAATCAAAAAATCAGCCGGGTGTG